>NW_019392734.1:0-305000 GCF_000648675.2 Cimex lectularius
TTATTTATTTATTTGTTTTGTGGCCTTGTGCAACCACACATCAGCCATGCCGTCAATCCGTGATGGCTATTAAGCGGGGGAAACCGACGAGGAGAAGCCGCCGCGTCCCGGACAGCGACAGACCACGACCACGCAGCGGTATGAGCTGCAATGCTTCCTTTTTTTTTTTTTTCCCTAAATTATATATAATTGCGAAGGCACCTGGAAGACGTAGATAAAAACCATAAAAACCATTTACCCAAAAATCTATTTAGAAAAGTCTACGTCTCCCTACGCTCGGGGGTAAACATCGCCCAGAAAGTACGAGCAGCCCCCCACCCCGCACCCGTCACCCAACACCCAGACAACACAACACAAAAGTCAGAAACAATTACTTGACTCAAAAGTCAAAAAGGATAAAAATTTTCCGGAGTAAGAAGTCATTCATACATGGCCTCAAAGCACTGAGGTCCCCTAGACCCCGCCCCCGGAGAGTTGACTGTTCAAATATTTATTTTACCCCCCCTCAGTGAATTGATATAGAAGCATGTAAACGACGTCTCTACCTTCTGAAATTAGGGACTCCAAACTGAATGGTTTTGCTACACACTGCAAGGAATAGATCCTCTCCAGGAAAATTTTTTTCCTCTCCTCGTGTTCCGGGCATTCCATAATCAAGAGATTGAGGTCTTCTGGTTGATCACAAGTCGCGCAATTTGGGCGGTCTCTCACTACTATTCTGAATCTATGCGCGCCTCATAACCCGTGATTTGTACGTATTCGAACCATCGTGGAGAAAAAAACGCCTCGAACCCTTAAACCCTTGATACCATGGCTTCTTAGGCGTGTACAGTTGCCCTCCCTGGAAACCGTCATGTAACAGTTGCCAATCGCACATAAAATTTGTATTTGTCAAACTTCTTTTTGGGATTCATCTTGTTTGTTCTTTTGGCCTTGGTCTGGGATAGCTCAATCAATAGTGTTTAACCAATTAAAATGAAACTGAAAAAAAAAACTTTTATTGATGTTTATCCTCTTTTCTGACCTGGTTAACAACGAAATTTGAGAAAACAAAGCAAGATCGGAAAAGGATAGTAAAGGAAAGAGTATTAATCTTCTTTTTTCAGGCTTTAGCCTTGATTGCAATTATTCCAAGTGAAGCTCATTCGGCTCCTCCAGGCGGATATGTAGACAACAGACGGGAAAACGCAGGATCGGGATTTGTGTACTATCACAAGGAAAACAGAGGCGTCGATGGCTACGATTTTTCGTAAGTTTCTACAGTAAAGTTTTTTGGGCCTGAAAGGGTTAACTCCCTTCAAATAGGCTTCCTGATTGCATTTACATCCTGTATAAACAACATAATGCGATGCTTGCTTTCTTAGGTCCAAACTAAAGTATATCATGTCCCAAGTACGGCCACAATGCCCTCCTGCCAAAACATGTTTGTGACATATTTTTACGGAATTTTAACTTCTCTTTAAATGCATCTGTTAAATGAATTGTATTTCATATTCATAAGCAGGACTTCCAAAACCGGATTCACCAAGAGATTCGGCTCGTTACTGTCACATGCTAAGGAAACACGAGGAAAACAAAAACATATTACAACTTATTTTTCGCAAGCACATCGCCATTTGTGCAATCTTTTGACATTTCGTCCTTATAATCTAGTAGAGCAATAATAAAAAAATAGGACAAAATGATTATGAAGGAAAATGTACTCAAATATGTTATGAGATGTCAAAAGGTTAATGCCAGAAAAATAAATGTGTAAACGACATTGAGCTGTCACACGTCTCAATTGTTGTTTTTAATATTTTGAAATGGCTTTCAGGTATGAACTTCATAATGGATCGAAACGAAGGGAAAAAGGAGAATTCGTAAATGGCGTATGGACGGTGAGCGGTGTCTTCGAGTGGCGATCTGCCGATGGAAAAACACAAAAGACGACGTTCAATACGGGCCTTAACCATCCCTAACTCTGGCCTTATTTTCTCTCACTTTTTCATTCATTTTTTCTCTTTTCCCCCTCTTTATTTCTTGTTTCTCTCTCCCTCTTCTCGCTCTCTCTCCCTCGCTTCCTCTCTCTCTCATTTATTCTCTCTCCTCTCATTTTCAATTTATCTACCTTCTTCCTCCACCTGTCTGTCTATACACCAATATATCTCGCTCTCTCTTTTTTTTTTCTTCTTCTGTCTTTCTTTCTCTATTTTTCTCTTCTCACTCTCCCTCTTTCTGTTTCTTTGTCTTTCATGTCTTCTCTTTCCCCCTCACTCTATTTCTTGTTTTTTTTATGTATTTTTCCCTCCCTCATTCTTTCTCCCTTTTTGCCTCTCTCGCTCACTCCCTCTCTATCTATCCATCCATCTATCTATATTATCTACCTATTTATCACTGAAAATATATGCGATTGGAAAAAAAATATGTAAAAAAAATCTTAGAAGTTCAAAAATGCAACTTTACACAAGACTGCTGGGTTTTTTTTAACGTAATAAAAATAAATTGGTAATTTATATTCTAAATTTGTCAGAGCTCAGATGATAAAACCTTTCCTGAACCTATTATAATTTCTTTAAAGTAAAATTTTCAATTTTTCATTTCTTCCTTTTACTGTTATGCGTGCAATTAGATTATTACAACTAAATCAAATCTGATGATATATGTGTAGTGGTTAGTACATAATTACTGTTAGTGAATAATTATTCAGAGATCTTGAGACGCGATCTGGTGTGACGTAGGTTTTAGAAAAACATTTTCTTTGTCGTGCCAACATTTAGATCGTTATAGAGAACATCTTCAGGGCCTGGGATTTATACATTTATACATTTTTTTAATCTAAATTTTTTTAGCATTGTATAAATTCAATTTGTTTAATCTAAAATTTCTAGTATTGTTTACATTCATTTTGTCACAACCTACATGAATTTGTAAAATTTAAACAATATTTATAAATCCCAGGCCCTGAAGATGTTCTCAATAAAGATCGAAACGTTGCCACGATTAAGAAAATGTTTTTCTAAAACTTACGTCACAAGAGACCGCATCTCACGAATAATCTGATGATCTAGTTAAAATACTTCAGCACCGATCATATTTATGCGCTCTCTCTTGGTAATGCAAGGAACTACGCCCATGAGGATTAAAGATAATCTAAAATTAAATAACTGTTAAACATGCTTATTAAGAGTGAGGATCAGGTAAATGATCATCGGATGAATAAAACGATAATAAAAAACATATTATAACATCTTCAGATCTACATAAAACAAGTCAGTTTTTCTAATAGATGACTCGAATGACAAATACTTGTTTGCAGATAGAAATTAAGATTTATGTTACGAATAGTTATAGTCAAGAATAAAATTTACAAAAGTTGAAGTTAACAAGCATTCAGTGCAGGCACCAAAATGGGAAAATAAATATTTTGAATACAAAAAATTATGGATATAACAAGCAGGTTTTATGGATGCATCAATACTTATCAAACGGTTTAGACAAACAGTGGCCGCAATTTCTAAATCTGAAAACAAATGTATAAGCCGAGAATGTATATAACGCTTTAAAGGGGGTATCGGTGGCCGCAACGCAACATAAACGTACCCTAAGGTTATGTTGGAGCTGCGAGATAAACGATTAGGGCGGTCAGCGAACTAGCGAAGCAAGGAAAACAATTTTTCTATGTATAGAAAATAGAAATGTAGATTTAAGACTATTGTCATAATGTTTTCTATCAATGAATTTGCAGTAATTTTTATTTTTCCTTTCTAACATAGATGACGATGTTTTGACGCAAATCTTACATAATGTAATTGATTAATTAGATAGAATCTTCTAACAGCTTTAAAATGAGATCAAAACAATCCCGATATGTCAAATAAGATACAAGATATTTAAATGTAAATGTGAAAGATAACCACGGGCACTCAAGGCACCCTGGCATCAAACGTTTGATCAAGTAAATACATTAGTTTATGACATTTTCAAAGTTGAAGGTTTGATCTTTTATTAAAATTATAGGTTTATTAAAGTCAGTTTTTCTTATGTTTCTATTTCAATTTCTACAGTACCAAAAATCGATGATTTTAGTTTTTATTAGTTTCAGGTAAAAAATCAGAAAAATGTTCGTCTTTCGCTTTTTTCGACAATTTCAAAAATGATAATTTTGAAACGATTGCACTGATCTACAGGAAACTTTATACGGGGAACTACAGCTAAGGGCACAAATTTGGTGTATGTAAATAAATTAGAACCGGAGAAATAAAATAAAACTTTCAATTATGTAATTTAATATATGCTTGGCATACGATGAAACAAGATATATTCGGCTTTCCAACAGTTGCTTTTTTATCTTTTTTTTTGTTACGAGGGTTCGCAACAGCATAGGTTATATGAACCCTCGGAGTGCCGATGTTTTTGGAAAAAAAAACATTTGTAAGTATGTCGATTTCGAACAGAGGACCTTTACCTTACAGTGGTGAGCGCCGTGTCAACGCCTAAACCGTTGCGGCCAGCGACGCCCCCCAAAACAGTTGTTATAACATTACAATTAATTAAGGTTTTTAGTTGAGATAAAAAGTCAATGGCACGAGCAGGATTCGAACACACGACCTTCGGCTAGATACGCCGCTACTCTACCACTTGAGCTCTCGTGACCTCGATCTACTCGGACACCAACTCCCATCTCATCCCCACCTTATGAGTTTTCCCTCCTTTTGCCATTTTTCAAATGTCGTGTAATCGGATTAGATTTTCGGCGACAAATGAAATGGCCACGGAGAGCTTTAGTGAAGTGTACTTCATTTTAATTCATTAAATTCATTAATTGAAAAATGGCAAAAAGGAGGGAAAACTCATAAGGTGGGGTTGAGATGGGGAGTTGATGTCCGAGTGGATCGAGGTCACGATAGCTTAGGTGGTAGAGCAGCGGCGTATCTAGCCGAAGATCGTGGGTTCGAATCCCGCTCGTGCCATTGACTTTTTTTCATCTCAACTAAAAACCTTAATTAATTGTAATGTGTTAATTGGTCAAGCGGACCACGAAATTAATGAAATTGTAATGAATTTATACAAAAGGTCTAAACATTAAAATTTCAATAAAGAATAATTGGGTTTTTGACCTTATTCAGTTTTTTTCCATGGTGCAGAAACAGTAAGCTACACGGTGAAAGGCGTTAGCAAATCTTCGAAAAAGCATTTTTCATGGTTTTAATTTGACGGACTATAAGTTGTTATAACGTTGAATTTGGATAAACTCCAGAGTATTTTAAAACTTTTACGTGGAAAACCCAAATTCGGAGAAAGAAAATTTCCCTGGCAAATCCAGCTCAAAATTGTCCATTTTTTCATTTTAGACTGCCTATTCTCGCTGGAATGGTCTGTACGACGCGTTTTGGCTATACACTTTTAGTGCTGGCTCTACGTGATTTCTGTCGCACTGTGGATGCTTGTGTCGGAGTTTCTCTGCCGGTGAATTTTGTGGATAAGTTTGGGTTTTTTTGTTCCAGTCTTGGCGATCTCCTGTCCCTTATATTTTATCGTTATGAAAATTCGTATTTAAGGACTTTAAAACGAATCCGAATTATTTATTCGAAAATTCTTTTTGACCTACTTTATTGTAAGTGTCTTGCGGTTTGTATATATTTATGTTAACTAACCTTAACCCGATTATTATTTTCTTATCCTACTCAAGAGAATAAATCGACTGATCTATAAAAACCTAAAGACTACAATTAAAAAAAAAAAACACGCCTAATAAAGGCAGTAAACATATTTTAAAAAAGTTTAAATTATTTTTTTTAAATTCTAGTACCATATGCAAAAATGCTCAGGCAAGTGCCCAATTATTTTCGATCTAGGATCCATTTACACTCATAAATAACATTCGTACGTTCAGACTACCCCAGAGTACTTTTTATTTTTCAGGAAAATTGAGAATAAGCCTTTCCATTCACGCTAATAAGTATTCATACTTCCCCAGAGTACTTGATATTCTTCCTCGTGGTAATTGGGGGTAAGCCTGCGAAAAACAGGTGCGGATTGGCTCGTAGTAGTGGTGAACTTTCTGTAATGGAAATGAAAAAGGGCTGAGTTACCGTGTTTGAGTTAATTGTTAGCCAGTAATGGGAGGAACAATTTGATTAAAACAAAGTTCTTAATACATTACATTCGCACTACCCCAAAATACTCGATATTCCTCCTCGGTGTAATTGGGGATAAGCTCCTCCACTCACGCTAATAAATTACATTCACACTCCCCCAAAGTACTCGATATTCCTCCTCGGGGTAATTGCAGATAAGCCCTCCACTCACACTTACAATTTACAAACGCTACTACAACCGATTTGGAAATAGGATATAGAATTGTGGGAAACCGCTAAACGTTACATTATACAACGTCTCCAACCCTTTCGATCTAAAGTTTTCACTATTTATAAAACAATTAAAGCTAAATCTACAGATAATAACGCATCTGGGGAAGAATGAAAGTTTAATTTTACATAAAACGTGTTTTTTTTTTCTTGAATTAATGTTGCAAGCCTTTACTAAAATATTTGCAACATGGAAGTCGCCTCTAACATAAAAAAATCGAATGAGTAAATTGTTTATTTACTTTTTTTAGCGTAGGTACGTATTGTTTCATCATACATATGTAATTGGTGGGAAGGGTAGCGTGAAAAAAAGACCAAGGGCGACGTGAGAATCGAACCCAGGACCGGGAGTTCTATCACGCTGACCCCGGCAACTGCGGTCCCCTTTACAAGACTTGTTCCTAATAAAATTACTGAATGGATAGACAATATACACAACCACATTATACTTAAAATATACGGTTGTATAATATTCTAAAAGATTTCAAAGTTTTCAAGGTTGGATTCAGAAATAAACTAGTTGGAAGTTCATGAAATATTCAACTTACGGTCAGTCAAATTAAAACAATAAAAAGATGTGCTTTTTCGAAGTTTTGTCTAACAACTTTGACCGTATAGCTTAGTGTTTCTGCACTCTGGGGCAAAACTTAATAAGGTCAAAAACCCGATTGTTCTTTGGAATTTTAATGTTTAGACCTTTTGTATAAATTCAATTGTTGTACTAATGTGTCTTTAATGTGTTCACATTTCACCAAATTCTATGTCCTAGTAAATAGGTTTTTTAATTGATTTCATTATATACTTTCTGGGTTTGTCCAATTATGCAAATTTTGACCACATGCGGATTATCGCACCACTTATGACCGTCAACGTACACTTTGATTTTTTAAACGAAGTAGAAATAGGAAGTTCAGACCGATCGTAGGGTGGGTTTGCGCCGTTCATTCCTATTTTCGGTTTTAGATTTACCGTAAATACCTCTTTTAGATCGTATTTCCTATGAGGAAAAAATTTACGCATGTAAATCCTACTTTTTGCGTTATACAACCCTGCTAGAACATTCAAATTTAAAAAAAAACTTTCTAGTCAACTTTACTTAAAAGTTTTGTGAACTACTTAGCGTAAATTCTATGTTATTTGGGATAAAAATACTTTTAGGGAACGAAAAGATTTGGAGTAGTATAGAAAGGGGATCAATTAAATTTGGATCATTTTGTCATGCCAAGTGGTGGCGGATAAAAGTAGTAGAGAGGTGAGATAATTTCACTATTTCAATTGTTAATAACGAAACAAATGTTAATTATAGTTTTTTTAGTTTTTTATTAAATTTATTAATTAATACAACTACAAACATTGGATTAAATAAATATTTTCTATATATGCCGATTGTGTCGTCTCTTGTAATTAGTGACTCGCTGAGAAGTTCTCGATCACTTTCGCTTCAATCGTCTGTAAGTGATCATTGTCGTACTAGCAGATTATTGTGGATGCTTAGTGACTATTGGTATTTTTCATAGCGTGTTTTGATGAGGTCTTGTACAAACGGGATGTGAAGGCCGTTGTAAATTGGAATCCTTGATTGAGCCCAGCACTTCACAACCGTACGCCCAGAGAGGTCAGGTGTTGGAAGTAATTTTGGTCGTGAATCGAGTAGTTTTTTTAATCATTTATAACGTCGGTTTGTTTTTTTCTTTTCAGTCTTGTATGGGGATTCAAAGTCAGTCGTTTATCCGCGAAAAGTCTAAGATAACGAAAAAGGAAGGCGGTGGGCAATGGGATTACATTTACTCACGCGCGTTTTCTTTAGATTTATTTTCATTCTCTATTTTGTGAACTGTTGTTTGTGTACTGTTAATTAAGTCAGGTACTTTCAGCGCGGGCCCGAGGCCTGCACATGGGAGTAACTGGCTCTCGAGTGGGCGTTCTGCGGCCCTTGGGTTAGTAGCGGCTGGCCGTAATGGCTTTCCTGCGAAGACCTGAGGGTTGTGGTCGAACGCCGAGATCAGTAAGCAAAGGAGAGGGTATATACCGCTCTCCTGTTAATTCTCCAATGTAGTCATGGCTTGGCGGTGGAGTACTGTCTCTTGGCTCTGAGGGCGACGGTTGGCTCTGGGAAAGTAGCAGGCACCTGCAGGGGTGACCTTGTGAAATTCTTGGGTCCCTGTCGCTCACCAAGGGCAACCATCGATCGTTATTGAACTGATTAACAAATCCTCAAGTTACCGAACTCTACAAGCTTCCGAGTGGGTGTTGGAATAACCCTTGAGTAGTAGCAGGCACCTACGAGAACCTGCGAGGCTTCTGTTGGGGTTCCGGGCCCATGAAGAGCAATTGCGAAGAAAGAGAGTCTATGACGATTTAGATTTATTTTCATTCTCCATTTTGTGAACAGTACTGTTAATTAATTCAGGTGTTGTTGTATATGTTTAGTGTATATGGTCTGAATTACTTGTAAGGATCGCTGTATCATCAGAATATGTTTTAAAATGTTAACACTTGTAGGAAGGAGTGCAGTGTATATTAAAAAATAGATGGGTAATATATGCTTCACTGAGGAAAATCCGCCCTACTTCGTACTGAACAACATTGGTCCGTTAGATATGATCTCAGTATGCTTGAGGGCGGTTGTTCTTTGGTTTCCAAAGGAAGCCCTAGTGCCAGACTGATAGTCCTCTGTTGTAGATGAATAGTCTGAATAATCGGAATAGTTGAGCCAAGCTTTAAGACTATTTCAAGGAGGTGTGTGGTCCTTATATCGCAGGATCTTACGGCTACTGTGCACAAGGATTTTTCTGTTTTAACATACGAAGTAGTATTGCTTGTACATTTCAGCCCTTAAGCCGGGAACACACTTACCCGATGCAAGGCCATGCGACACTACCCGATGCTACCGACGCAACTCCAAAGTCGATTTTTCAATAAGATTGTATTACCCCTGTGCACTTCTGCCCGATGCTATGGCACTCTAACCTTACGCTACGCTCTGCGATTCCCACTGTTCAGATTTTCGTCAGGTCGCATCGAGTACAGTCGAAGACAAAAGAACCGGACACTCATATTTTTATTTCAAACTATGTATATATACGGGGGCGTCGGTGGCCACAATGGTTCAGGTGTTGACACGGCGCTCATCACTGTAAGGTAAAGGTCCCGGGTTCGAATGCAGTTCCCGGGTTCGAACCCGACATACTTCCATATGGGCTTTTTTCAAACCACCGGCACCTTGAGGGTTTATATGACCTCTGCTGTTGCGAACCCTCCTAAAAGTTAAAAAAAACTGTATATATAATTTGGTCGTTATATTAATTACAATATTCTTATTTTAATATAAACCAAATTAACCGAGATCAAAAATGTATTACTTTTTATTTTAAGAAATTAATTTTAACGTTTTAGAGAATTGATCAAATCACCGGAATACCATTTTTGGATATAATGAATTTAACTAACAATTTATTACACGGTTTTGCTCATAAAATTAACTAACAATTTATTTCATGGTTTTGCTCGTAAAATTACACCCTTTTCGTCGGGTCGCGTCAAAACAGGACACCCATAATTTTTGTAGTTTATTTAAAACTAATTATATGTAATTTCGTCGTTATATTAATTACAACATTCTTATTTTAATATAATCCAAATTAAACGAGATCAAAGAATTTATGAGTTTTTATAAAAATTATTTAATTATGTTGGATAGGCAGAAAATTTCCAATTCCACGCAAAGATAAGTAGAGGCCTGATTCTCGGGTGTCAACGAGTTTATTGTATTTTAGAATTCAAATATTGAAAATAGATTCCTTTCTTTTGAATGGTTATTTTTTTATGGCTCACCGTTGATAAATGTGTTCTCTTATTTTGGCATATGTTCACGGTACCGCGTACTGCGTAGGACTGTCCTTCTCTTCTGTTTTTCTCTTGATCCTGTAGGTCCAGCACGGCAGCGTTGGTTGACATTGCTGTCGTTACGTAACAGATTTATCGAAATATTCTGTCCATAATTTTCAATAATCCCGTTTTGCCTCGAGTGGGCAGATTTAAGCTGTTTCAGAAGATCCATTCGACTACAAAAGTCTTTCAATAGTTTCTGCAGTGTGTGGTGTCTTGGTGGTTTGAGGTTTCTCTCGTTTTATATTAATGATATAGTAATTCAAATAGATGGAGGTTTCTGTCTTGATAGTAGTAGTAAGGTCGAAACTTTAGCTTATGCAGACTCTCCCCTCCCTCTCACCCATGGACGTATGATCTAATGAAATCTAAGATCGTGATTGTCAGAAATCCTGGTCGGCCGGCGCGGAACTACGACTATTTCTCTGAATAAACATATACAGAGGAATAAATGAAATAAGCTTAAACATAAAAAATTAATGATTAAACAAATATTTTAAAAAGAACAGTCGATATATAAATTTTACTTTTAAAATGAAGAGTGGTTGGTATGAAGTTATTTTAATTCTAAAAGATGTCAAGAGTACTTCCTACAAACATCGACAAGTCAAAACTATTTTAAAAAATATACAAATGATAAAATGACAATTAATCTATTTAGAAAAACTATATATCATAATGATACACATTTTTTATTTTGTTGATTGGCAAAGTAAATTTAGTAAGACCTGAACCTTCTCAGATGCTTCTCAAATGTCAAATGAGTAAATTATTGTTCAATACATCGCACAAATGATAAATTTCGATCAGTATTAATAACATTTCCGCGGAAACATCCTTCGGTGAAGGGTTAGGTGGGAGTGCTTGCATATAACACCTACCCCCCACCCAGGATTATTACATTCGGTGCTTGACCAGGACATCAGAAGAATGAAGCTCCTCGTAAGTAGATACGGTTAAATAAACAAAAGTCAGACTTTGTTTTTTGAAATTATTTGCAATTTATATATCAATACACGAAAATAACATAAATGTTTCAATTTTGTACCCAAAAGGGTAAGGTTGGAACGCTTGTATACAACCTTCACCCACTACTCAGGACGACATTCAGTTTCTTGACACGACAGAATAAAACTGAAGACGCTAGTAATGTCGAATAGATTAGAATTTCACAAATTAATATGAACTTCTTATTAAATTCCGTTTTCATTTTTCGGTTTCTGTAATTGTTTCATTTTATGAACACAAAACTCAATCAGCCAATTGATCTAATATAATTAAATTTTTCAATATACACACATAAAATTTGTAACAATTTGTGAAACTTCTTTTTGGGATTCATATTGTTTGTTCTTTTGTCCTTGGTATTGGATAGCTCAATCAATAGTGTTTATCCAATAAAAATGAAAATGAATAAAAAACTTTTATTGATCTTTATCCTCTTTTCTGACCTCGTTATCAACGAAATTTGAGAAAACAAGACTAAAGGATCGGAAAAGGATACTAAAGGAAAGAGTATTAATCTAATTTTTTCAGGCTTTGGTCTTGATTGCAATTATTCTAAGTGAAGCTCATTCGGCTCCTCCAGTCGGAGAGATAGACAACAAACTGGGAAACGCAGGATCGAGAATTGTGTACTACCACAACGAAAACAGAGGCGCCGATGGCTACGATTTTTCGTAAGTTTCTGCAGCAAAGTTTTATAGGCGTGAATAATCCCGGTTAAGTCCCTCCAAATTACCTTCCTGGTTGCATTTACATCTTTTATAAATAATATAGAGGGATGCTTTCTTTCTAAAACACATTATCTCTTTAAGTCCGACCTAAGGTGTTTCATGTCCCAAGTACGGCCACAATGCGCTCCTGCCAAAACATTTGTGACACATTTTTTTCGGAATTTTAACTTCTCTTTAAATGCAGCTGTTAAATTAATTGTATTTCATATTCATAAGCAGGACTTCCAAAACCGGATTCACCAGGAGATTCGGCTCGTTACTGAGGAGACACGAGGACATGTTGCAACTTATTTTCCACAAGCACATCGCCATTTGTGCAATCTTTTGACATTTCGTCCTTATAATCTAATAGTGCAATAATAAAAAAATACGACAAAATAATTATGAAGGAAAATATACTCAAATATGTTATGAGATGAGAAAGGTTAAGTGCCAGAAAAATAAATGTGTAAACGACATTGAGCTCATGATCACACGTCTCATTCGTTGCTTTTAATAATCTAAAATTGTGTTTCAGGTATGAAACTGATGATGGAACGAAACGAAGGGAAAAAGGAGAGTTCGTAAATGGCGTATGGACTGTGACGGGTGTCTTCGAGTGGCGATCTCCTGATGGAATGACACACAAGATGATGTTCAAAGCTGACGATACCGGTTATTCCAAAATGTTACTTATTACGAAATCCTCCTTCAGCGCAGGAGCTTTGGCCTCTTTAACAGGATAGCGCAAACCTTAATACCTCGTTTTTCATTTACTTCAGTTTTTATTTTTTCGGATCTATCTATCTCTCAATTTCTTTATCTCTCCCTCTTTTTCTCTTTTTCTGTCTCTTTTTCATTAATTTTTTTCTCTTTCTCACCTCCCTCGCTCTCACTCACTCTCTCTCCTTCTCTTTCCCTCCCTCTCTCTCTCTCTCTCTCTCTCCCTCCTCCCATTTTCAATTTATCTACCTTCTTCCTCCACCTGTCTGTCTATACACCAATATATCTCGCTCTCCCTTTCTTTCTTTCTTCTTCTGCCTTTCTTTCTCTCTTTTGCTCTTCTCACTCTCCCTCTATCCGTCTCTTTTTCTTTCATGTCTTCTCTTTCCCCCCACCATATTTCTTGTTTTTTATGTATTTTTCCCTCTCATTCTTTATCCCTTTCTTGCCTCTCTCGCTCACTCCCTCTCCATCTAACCATCCATCTATCTATATTATCTACCTGTCTATCGCTGAAAATATGCGCGATTGGGAAAAAAATATGTGAAAAAATGTTCAAAAGTGTAACTTTACACAAGACTGCTGAGTTGTTTTCAACGTAGTAAAAATAAATTGGCAATTTATATTCTAAATTTGTCAGAGCTCAGATGATAAAACCTTCCCTGAACCTACTATAATTTTTGTAAAGTAAGATTTTCAATATTTCATTTCTTCCTTTTACTGTTATGCGTGTAATTAATTTTACAAATACATGTAGGATGTGACAAAATGAATTTATACAAATACTAGAAATTTTAGATTAAAAAAAATGAATTTATACAATGCAAAAAAAATTTAGATAAAAAAAATGAATTTATACGATGCTAGAAAATTTTAGATTCAAAAAAATGAATTTATACATGTATATATTACACGTATTTATACACGTACGATATCTCACTGGCACTATCAACATGACAGACAAGAATGACACTTCTACTCGGACAACGAACACTTTGAGTGAGTACAAATACTTTGTTTGAATCTAAAATTGTCTAGCATTGTATAAATTCATTTTTTTTAATCTAAAATTTCTAGTATTGTATAAATTCATTTTTTTATCTAAATTTTTTTTTGCATTGTATAAATTCATTTTTTTTAATCTAAAATTTCTAGTATTGTATAAATTCATTTTGTCACATCTTACATGTATTTGTAAAATTTAAACAATGTTTATAAAACCCAGGCCCTGAAGATGTTCTCAATAAAGATCGAAACGTTGGCACGATAAAGAAAATGTTTTTCTAAAATTTACGTCACACCAGACCGCATCTCACGATCTCGGAATAATCTGATGATCTAGTTAAAATACTTCAGCACCGATCATATTTATGCGCTCTCTCTTGGTAATGCAAGGAACTACGCCCATGAGGATTAAAGATAATCTAAAATTAAATAACTGTTAAACATGCTTATGCAGAGTGAGGATCAGATAAATGATCATCGAATGATGAAAACGTGCCTGGCTGTTGTCATATATTATAACATCTTCAGATCTAAATAAAAAAAGTTAATTTATTTAATAGATAGCTCGAATGAATACTTGTTTGCAGATACAAATTAAGATGACGAATGGTTATAGTCAAGAATAAAATTTACAAAAGTTGAAGTTAGCAAGCATTCATTGCAGGCACCAAAATGGGAAAATAAATATTTTGAATACAAAAGTTTGTGGGCATTACAAGAGGTGGTTTTTATGTATGAGTCAAGATTTACCAAACGGTTTAGACAAACAGTGGCCACAATTTCTATATCTGAAAACAAATATATAAGCCGTGTATATAACGCTTTAAAGGGGGTATCGGTGGCCGCAACTCAACATAAACGTACCCTAAGTTTATGTTGGAGCTGCGAGATAAACGATTAGGGCGGTCAGCGAACTAGCGAAGCAAGGAAAACAATTTTTATATGTATATAAAATAAAAATGTAGATTTGAGACTAACCATCGTCTAATTGTCATAGTGTTTTCTACCAATGAATTGTCAGTAATTTTTATTTTTCCTTTCTAACATAGATGACGATGTTTTGACGCAAATCTTACGTAATGTAATTGATTCATTAAATAGTATCGTCTAGTATCTAGTATCTAACAGCTTTAAAATGAGATCAAAACAACCCCGATATGTCAAATAAGATACAAGATATTTAACTGTAAATGTGAAAGGGCACTCAAGGGATCCTGGCATCAAACGTTTGATCAAGTAAATACATTAGCTTATGAAATTTTCAAAATTGAAGGTTTGATCTTTTATTAAAATTATAGGTTTATTAAGGTCAGTTTTTCTTATGTTTCTATTTCAATTTCTACAATACCAAATATCGATGATTTTAGTTTTTATTATTTCTATTATAATAAACTATATTCTATTATCTAAACTAATTTATTAGTTTCAGGTAAGTTCAAAGATTAAAAAATCAGAAAAATGTTCGCCTTTCGCTTTTTTCGACAATTACAAAAATGATAATTCTGAAACGATTGCACTGATCTACAGGAAACTTTATACGGGGAACTACAGCTAAGGGCACAAATTTGAATGTAAATAAATTAGAACCGAAGAAATAAAATAAAACTTTCATTTAATTTAATATATGCTTGGCATACGATGAAACAAGATATATTCGGCTTTCCAAAAGTTGTTTTTTTTTTTTTTTTTTTTTTTTTTTTTTTTTTTTTTTTTTTTTTTTTTTTTTTTTTTTTTTGGGTTGGCAACAGCATAGGTTATATGAACCCTCGGAGGCAAAAGGAGGGAAAACTCATAAGGTGGGGTTGAGATGGGGAGTTGATGTCCGAGTGGATCGAGGTCACGATAGCTCAGGTGGTAGGGCAGCGGCGTATCTAGCCGAAGATCGTGGGTTCGAATCCCGCTCGTGCCATTGACTTTTTTCATCTCAACTAAAAACCTTAATTAATTGTAATGTATTAATTGGTCAAACGGACCACGAAATTAGTGAATGTAAGTTGTTATAACGTTGAATTTGGATAAACTCCAGAGCATTTTAAAACTTTTAAGTGGAAAACCCAAATTCGGAGAAAGAAAATTTCCCTGGCAATTCCAGCTCAAAATTGTCCATTTTTTTCATTTTAGACTGCGTATCCTCGCTGGAATGGTCTGTACGACGCGTTTTGGCTATACACTTTCAGTGCTGGCTCTACATGATTTCTGTCGCACTGTGGATGCGTGTGTCGGAGTTTCTCTGTCGGTGAATTTTGTGGATAAGTTTGGGGTTTTTGTTCCAGTCTTGGCGATCTCCAGTCCCTTATATTTTATCGTGATGAAAATTCGTATGTAAGGACTTTAAAACGAATCTGAATTATTTATTCGAAAATTCTTTTTGACCTACTTTATTGTAAGTGTCTTGAGGTTTTTTTATATTTTTGTTAACCCGATTATTATTTTCTTATCCTACTTAAGAGAATAAATCGACTAATCTATTAAAACCTAAAGACTACAATTCAAAAAATACACGCATAAAGGCAGTAAACATAATAACAAGGGAATAAGCCCCTCCATTCACCTAATAAATAACATTCACACTACCCCAGAGTACTCGATATTTCTCCTCGGTGTAGCAAGGGATAAGCCCCTCCACTCACGCTAATAAATTACATTCTCACTACCCAGAAGACTTTTTATTATTCGGGAAAATTGGGCATAAGCCCCTCCATTCACCTAATAAATTACATTCACACTACCCCAGAGTACTCGATATTTCTCCTCGGTGTAGCAAGGGATAAGCCCCTCCATTCACGCCAATAAATTACATTCATACATTAAAAACTATATTATCTCATCGTGATAATATTGTTGTTATTCTAATTTATAGGTTGTTATGCTAATTTATTTTTTATATTGACCCACTCTATTGTACAGACGGAGAGAACCAAAAACACACTTTTCTTAAAAAAGCAATCTTTATTTCTTAAAAATCGATTATCTCATCGTGATAATATTGTTGCTGTTATTATAATCTATAGATTGTTATGTTAATTTATTTTTTAGCTTGACCCATTCTATTGTACAGACGGGGACAACCAAAAACACAGTTTTCATAAAAAAAAGTAGTCTTTATTTTTTTAAACAATATCGAAACAATTTCATGAAACTGGGCATACATAACAGCTGAAGAGGGGGAACGTGCCCCGAAATCGATTTTTAAAAAATAAAGACTACTTTCGTGAAAAATATGTTTTTGGTTTGGAATAGAATAGGTGAAAATAAAAAATAAATTCACACTACCAGAGTGCTCGATATTCCAAGACGTAAGACTTTACAACTTTTTCTAATTCACTTGGTGTTCTCTAGCCAATATCTCGTATTGGGCGACCTATGCATAGATAGAGCTTATACTGTTAGTGCTATTTCCGTATCAAAATGTTTGTTTCTCCCTTCTCCCACTACGAAACCAGCTCCCACCCAGCACGGCACGTTATCTGAAGGCCACTAACAAATAAGACTTGACTGACAGAACTGTTGTCATGGTCCACAGTACGTGATTATCTGTGTATGTCTCACAAGGCCATCGCCTCATCGCCAGTGGGCTGGATTTTGTACCAATTTGTGAGGACGAAGAAGTAGAGGTGAGGCTTATTACTTTCATACCCTGCCCCCCTTTTCTGTACTTACACTAAAACAAAACACCTCCATTCTCTTTAACAAAACAGTTCTTGCTCACGATTTGTTGTTTGCGTTGAAAACAACAAACTATGAGTAAGCACTATTTTTTTTTTTAAGAGATTAAACTACTCACACCAACTTTACAATTTCTAAAACACATCTATCGTCGAAATGATTAAATCTTTATTTCCCAACGAATAAAACAATTATTTGAATTAATTGCTTCTTATTTATAAACTAGGGGGGGGACGTCGAGAGAAATTAATTGAGATTGATTGTGTTTTTGTTTTAACAATCTTTTCAATTTCAACAATCTGTGATTATTATGTAATTGGCGCATGAATTTCTTTAATTAAAAAAATGTTCGTTCTTTTAAAGAATTTGTTGCAATTATAAATATATTTTACATAATTCACTTCTGGATACTGCATAGATTAATATATTTCTTATTTATTATGTTTTTTAAAGTAAATATTATTTTTTAATTAATTTGATTTTCAATTTCAACAATCTGTGATTATTATATAATTGACACATGAATTTCTTTAATTAAAAAAATGTTCGTTCTTTTAAAGAATTTGTTGCAATTATAAATATATTTTACATAATTCACTTCTGGATACTGCATAGATTAATATATTTCTTATTTATTATGTTTTTTAAAGTAAATATTATTTTTTAATTAATTTGATTTTCAATTTCAACAATCTGTGATTATTATATAATTGACACATGAATTTCTTTAATTAAAAAAATGTTCGTTCTTTTAAAGAATTTGTTGCAATTATAAATATATTTTACATAATTCACTTCTGGATACTGCATAGATTAATATATTTCTTATTTATTATGTTTTTTAAAGTAAATATTATTTTTTAATTAATTTGATTTTCAATTTCAACAATCTGTGATTATTATATAATTGACACATGAATTTCTTTAATTTAAAAAAATGTTCGTTCTTTTAAAGAATTTGTTGCAATTATAAATATATTTTACATAATTCACTCCTGAACACTGCATAAATTAATATTTTTCTTATTTATTTTGGTTTTTAAAGTAAATATTATTTTTAATTAATTTGATGGTCGGTTTGGCCCCTGGACAAGGGCGAAATTGTAAAAGTCGTTTTTAAGTTGTACTTGTAATTTTGTATATTTTCTTAAAATATGAAAATATTACTCCACATATTAATTTACTGTATTTTTATATATTATTCATTTTTTAATTAGAATTTGATTTATTATAAATTGATTAATGTGTATTTTTATATTTATTTTACGGGTGATTGAAACGCTTCAAGCTTTTAGTAATTATGATTATTTTATCGTTTTAATAAACAATAAATTATATTTGTTTAAATTTATTCGTAAAACATTTTTGCATTGCATATAAATATTTGTATTTTTTTTTTAATTTGTAGTACATTACAACTACCTCCAAGTAGGTAATAGATAACAATGAGCAAAAAATACATATACACAAAATTAAAAACAAATTTAAAAATTACATGAGTGTCTATTTTAATTGACGTATGATATTTTAATGACACATGGAATGGTCAAGCATTAAAGAAAGAATTCAATTAATTAAAGTTTTAGGTTGAGATAAAAAAGTCAGTGTCACGAGCTGGATTCGAACCCACGATTTTCGGCTTGATACGCCGCTACTCTACCACTTGAGCTAACGTGACTTCGATCCCCTCGGGCACCAACTTCCCACCTCAAAGTCACTATAGCTCCCGTCTCAAGGGATCGAAGTCACGATAGCTCAAGTGGTAGAGTAGGGACGTATCAAGCCGAAGTTCGTGGGTTCGAATCCCGCTCGTGACACTGACTTTTTTATCTCAACATAAAACTTTAATCAGTTGAATTGTATTAATTGGTCATGCGGACCACGAAAAATAGTGGAATTAAAGGTAGAGGTAATAAAACAAATGCCGGTCGAAGTAAAAAAATCTAATAAATTTACATCGTGGGAAAATACGGGACCCAGGCCACAAGGGCTTGAATGTTTATTATTGCTCGAAAATACAAGTTAAACGATCTGTTTGTTTTTTCTATGATTTATTAAGATGCTAGTCGTTTTAAATGTGTGTATAATTTCTATATTTATGCAACTATAACCTAGGAGGGGAAAGTTTTCGTTCTTTCAGCATCTTTTATTGATGACCATTCCTTTTCCCTCTCTTCAAAACATTGGGATCTGCATCTATACTCACGTGTCTCTTTGGAACCAGACAAAATTCTATTTCCACTCGGTTTGTCGCCATACCCGTTACCATAGTTTTCCACATCCATTTCTTCATGCTACGTTAACATTCCACCTCTCACAAGTCCTCCTGTGAAAATACTAATAAATAATAAAATACTGCGATTTCTGTACTCTCAATATTTTTTTGAATTATTAATCACACTGTAATTTTTGTATGAGGTACAATTTACATGAGGTCTGGCCTTTCATAGATTTTTGTCTTTGCATATCGACGTTTCTGCATACAGCAAGTATCAAAATCAAAAGAACAATTCCTCTGATTGCTGGTTATTACTAAAACCAACAACTTAAATAACTGAAAATACTTATAAGTAAATAATCGAAACAACAAGAATTTAAGCGTGGAATTGATAACTGCACTAAAGAATATCAAAATCCTCTGGAACTAAAAAATTAAATCAGCATTACATTCGCTAAAAATAAAAGAAAGATTATGCTATCTTTACTTAACCATACAATTATATTTGCAATTACATATATAGGATCCATGTTATTACTTACCTGCTACATACAAGTTCATTTGAGTTAATTCATTGATCGAATGATCTTGATTTTAATGCTTCCCTAAAAAAATTACATACGTTACTGATCCTTTTTAGGCATGAGAACTTTACAAAGTTTCATAGCTGATCTTCTAAGGATACTAAATTGGAAGTAATGGCTTAAGTAATGATCTCTTGTTCCTATATATATTGGATATTTTAGAAAGATATGCAATAAATTTTCGTTTTCATACAACACACATGCTACAATGTTGGTATTTATTGCCTCTGTATTTCCAATTATAAAAAAACCTCATGTCGCCATCTCTGTAAAATCATAATTGCGTGATTTGTTTTCGTATCCCAATATAGTTTGTCATATAAAATTCTTCTCCACGAAATGAACAAATTTGTCGATAGCGGGAGTTATGAGATGAAATCATTCTTCTTTGGATGCCAGGTGATACAATATCATCCATCGGTCTGTCTTGTTTACGCTTTCATTCTTTAATCGTGAAGGACCATTGAAATCAAGAAAATCATAACCCACCAACCTGAGAGCTTTATGCAATTGAGAAACCAATCTCTTGAGGTATCAGTCTTTCTTAGGTTTTTGAAGTGCTGTACATTAAAATGGTAGCTTTTTCTGATGAAGCACTTCAGTGGCAATGACAGAATCGATTCCACCATGCAATGATCGATTCTAGTGCCATAAGTCCAGTAGATTTAAAATTAATTTCAACCCTGATATAGTGGCTGGGGGAGTTATAGGTAGGTGAAAAATGTTTTTAAAAAATTTCAATTCAACTTTGGATGTCTAGAATTATATTAAGAATTGTTAATGACTTTAGCACTTTTTAGAAGGTTGTTGATAAACTACGTCAAGTAGCCATTAATGTGAGCCTACTACCTAATTATTCTCAATTCTTACCTAATTTATATTGTTCTAAGTTCCATTTTGATAATGGTAGTCTGATTGCTCAACCGAGCAATTAAATGAAGCCTGATGATTCGTGCAATCAATGTGTTTAGAGCGTCGAATGGGTGGAATCATTGTATCGGTTGTGGTAGGTTTTTTATATATCTTCAAAACTAAGACTTGGTTAGATGTTTATAGATTAAAATAAAGGAAATTGACAGTACAATTTTCTTCAATTTCGAAAATAATTTTATTTCATTATGTCTGGAGTTCAGGAAAATTGTTCATAAAACACCCCGCCACAGAACTGGGAGAGTGGTGAATCCCACATGTTATAAAATTTTAGCATTAAATTTAATGATTATTTGCACATCGTGAGGTGCGGTCTGGTGTGACGCAGGTTTTAGAAAAACATTTTCTTTATCGTGCCAACGTTTCGATCTTTATTGAGATCATCTTCAGGGCTCAAAGTGTTTGTTTTCCGTGTAGATGTGTCATCCTTATGTGTCGTGTTGAGAAGACATCTACACGGAAAACAAACACTTTGAGCCCTGAAGATGATCTCAATAAAGATCGAAACGTTGGCATGATAAAGAAAATGTTTTTCTAAAACCCACTTCACACCAGACCGCACCTCACTATCTCCAAATAATCATTGGCTAACGGTCACTAAACACCACACATTAAATTTAATCTAACCATAAAAGATAACTCATTTCTTTCATTGCACATTAAATTTTTTGAATTTTTATTTGGTGGATTGACAGCCTCTACCCTCTGTCATTATTTTCTCTAATCCACATCATCTTTCTCCTTTTTCATATAATTGTCATTGTACAGACCCGAGTTTTAACATGATCTGCAGTAGGAAGTGGTATTTGATGCAAATAAACAGGGGGGAGTATTTTCTTTTGAGGACACATTCTCAAGCAGTTCCTAGATCAAAATCCATTCACATTCTCATTCGTCCTTAAATAAAATCTTTCCTATTTACATGTTATGTTAGGGTTGGAGTACTCAATATTCCTCTACCGCTCTTTACACCTACTATAAACTAACCTAATTGAGGGTCGATGAGTACTCAATTTCCTGTCATCGGTCCTCTCACAATTCATGTTAATAAATACATTCACACTCAGCACATGCTGTGGATACGAAACTATTAGTACTGTTACAATAAAACAACACTGTTTCCTCAAAATCGGATCAGGAGACTTGCTGCCATCGGGCTCAAGCACAATTCTCATATCGGGTGGCATACCTGTGCATTTTCTATGTGAATCCAAGAAATTGCACCCATTAATCAGGAGGTACACATCAATCAACCTTCCTCTGAATTCCGGACGCATACGGGGGCTTATAAGTATTGTTGTGTTTATTGTAGGATAACGTAAAACTGATAAATAAGGACTTATTATATTTTTCTCCTTTTATGAATTCATTTAATTAATAATAAATAATCAATCAGGTTAAGGGATTTTTATAATTAGTTTTATCTAGTGGGAAGATTTTTTTTTATTTTATAACCAATATGGTTCTATTTTAATAAAGAGAAATTTAATTTATGAACAATTTGAAGCGGATTTGTTTTATTTCTGTTTTTCTGTCGATTTGTTTTATAACTTAACAAATAAATTGGGTAACTATTTCGATTATTTATTGCAAATAAAAACGTATAACTGTCAATTTTTAAGGGGAATAATCATTGTTTAATATTTATATTGTTACATAACTGCCCTTTGATATTTACAAGGACATTAGTCTGATTTTATTCATTGATATTTTTTGTCCGTTTTGATTTTTGACCTATTGACGAATAGGTTAAAAGACAACAGCGTTGTCTTTTATTAGGTCAATTGAATATTACATCTGTAAATAAGGGAAGAAGTTTGGCAAAATTGGTTAAGCCCTAGGAATGGATTAAAAATAAGGAATAAATGAAGGACAAGGATTTTTGGTTGAACAAATAACCCCACTCAGCATCATTTTCTATGACTGATAAAAAGCCGGTTTTTCTTTTAATTGTAATTGATAAATACGCTTTTTATGTCAGTTATCGCGCTTGATTAATAGAACGCGATAAAAAAAATAGAACTGAACTATGAAACTCATACGGAAGTTCTATTCGATCAACAGTCTGGGATAAATAGATAAATTTTCCATGTTTTCTTTGTAAGTGGAGAAACCAATTAGGGCAAAACATTAGATTGCAGAAACGTGGCCTCAAATAAACAGCTCATTTTTGGGACCAAAACACGTCATGAGAACCTTGTTTTTTATGTGTGGTTTTCAATGACCGTTAGCCAATGATTATTTGAAGATCGTGAGATGCGGTCTGGTGTGACGTAGGTTTTAGAAAAACATTTTCTTTATCATGCCAACGTTTCGAACTTTATTAAGATCATCTTCAGGGAACATGAAGGGGGTCACAGAAAATGTTTTTCTTGAACCTACGTCACACCAGACCGCATTTCTTGATCTTCAAATAATCTTGTTTTTTGTTTTTTTTCCCCATTTGGTGTCGTCGAGATTTCTTCGCCTTAAATTTTCGTCTGTCGTACTGATCTCTTCTAATGGATTTTCTGGAAGATTTTCCTACCTTTTATGAAATAGAGAATTCTTATTTATGATATCAATATCTGCTTTTTCCTAGCTATTGTAGGACAGATGCATATAATATGTTCTCCCATTTCTTTCTCTTCTAGACATAATCGTCTTTGGTTTTCTGGTGGTAGTTCATTTTTTTCAGGATTGTTTTTCAGTCTTCCGCTTGGTTTTCGCTACCAGCAATTTTTAT
Organism: Cimex lectularius; assembly: GCF_000648675.2. Classification (NCBI taxonomy): domain Eukaryota; kingdom Metazoa; phylum Arthropoda; class Insecta; order Hemiptera; family Cimicidae; genus Cimex; species Cimex lectularius. The sequence continues at coordinate 23,805 of NW_019392734.1, forward strand.
ATACTTCTTGTCCTTGTATTAGTCGGCCGTTGGATAATCAATTACTAATTTTAAATTTATGTTGAGGTGAGCGGCCCCAGAAGAAAAGTCCAAATGCTTCGTTCAAAACATTTATTGACAACGTTGCGGACGTCTCACGTCCTTCATCAGAAACATGTTGTTTTTTTGTGTCGATTGACCTCCCAAAATATCTAAAACGAAAAACAATAAATTGCTGATGGTCTGGGACGCCGGAAAGGGTGTTACTGACACAAAGAACAATGATTATGTACCTGATGAAGGACGTGAGACGTCCGAAACGTTGTCAATAAATGTTTTGAACGAAGCATTTGGACTTTTCTTCTGGGGCCGCTCACCTCAACATAAATTTAAAATTAGTAATTTATATACTTCAGTTACCACAGACTCCAGTTCTTTTTTAATGTGGTTATAGTTTATGCCACAAAATGTATTTGGGCCTATGCGTTGATCGGAAGCTTCCTTTTTAGCTAAGAAGTCCGATGCCTCGTTGCCTGCAATTCCCTTACGACTCGGGACTCACTTTAGCATTAAATCATTTGAAAATCCCAGTTTTGTTAGGCAATTCCAGACTAGTTTTGAGTTGATCTCCTAGGCTCGTAGAGCCCGTTACTGCCTGTCTATCAGACATTGTTATTATTGTTGCACCATTGAGATGTTTGTTATTGACCTTATGTGCACATGTTTCAATGTCATGAGGTGACACATGATTCCATGAAGTTGTGGTGGATTCCAGTGTTAATAATGATAGCCCAGGGCCACCGCACACTGCAGACGTTTAGTCAGATGTGGTTGGTGTAATAAGTGGTTGTTCATTAAGCATTGGGTCTTATGGGAATACATAATACATAGACAACCAACTTTGGTCGACCAATACTACTCGACTAACAATTGGATATACTACCCGATTGCCTTCCAACTAAATATTTGACCGTCTGCTTATTCAGGCTTCAATCGCGGGCGCACGTTGCTGACTACCCAATTGATATGAAATTAGCTTGTTATGTGATGATGATGATGATGATGATACCTTACAAAAAATACAAGACATTTACAGTTTTTTATTTTTATTGATTATTATTGATGCAGCTTTTTCTCTCTTGATGACCAAAGTTTCCCTTCCTTCAACGGCGACCTATAAATAGTACAATTGACCCTTCTTTATTTCCTTGCCTCGAAAATGTATAAATCTTAAGATAGATAGCACTTTGCGTAGTCCCTGTTAACTTATTATTTCAGGAGTCAAATTCGCCTTTCAGAAGAGGCTGTACCATTTCCGGTTAAAGCTTTGCATTCTCAAAGGACGTCCTCCGATGACTCTTCTTCTTCATGACATAGCCCGCAGGTTTCTATCTCTGTTATTCTCATTTTTTGAGGTATAATTAAATGGGCAATGACCACTATGCAAATATAATTTCTGCATATATCCGCGTAAGGGGTTTTTAATCTAATATCATAAAAATTTATTTTGGATTCTTTCAAGTTGGGCACAAAGATTCTTATGATAGGGTGACCAGATAGGACTAGAATAATTTAAACGACTATAAATTATGGAGCAAAATAATTTTTTATTGTAAATATGTTTCTAAAGTGTTGACTGTGGTCACAGTTTGTCGTTCCAATGTGTTTCCAAAATAGGATGAATTATCTTTTTTTATAACATCCAAAAAAAATGACATCGCAAGAATTTATGAAAATTAAGTTTAAGTCCATTTTTTGAGCATCATTATTAATTGCTTGACATCGTGGGCCAAAGAACAAGAATTTTATATTTTAAAGGAGAAATTCAGTAACCTTATTAATACAGGTCAGAAATAATAAAGGGCCTAAATGAGAATCCTGCGGCACTCAAGATTTTACCTCGATAAATTTAGACTAAGAATTATTAATTTTTACTTGAAGCTGTCTACCCTGCAAATAACAATGAAACTGGAACAATATAGGTCCATGAAAGCACAGAACATTTAATTTCGATAAAAGCAAATTAAAATTGACACAACCAAATGCCTTACCGATATCCATGTGAATTACATCAACATTGTTGGAAAAAGCATTTGGTATAAAATTTTCAAACAGCAGGAGATTTGAGGTGGTTGATTTGTTAAGTTGAAAACCATTTTGTTCGGGTTTAAAAATTTATTATAGAGAGGGGCAATGATAACATAGACAAGAGATTCGAAAAGTTTAGCAATGGAAAACTAATGGCAAATGGGACGTTAATTAGTAAGTTCAGATAGGCAGCCAGATTTTAGAAGTGGTTTAATGTAACTAAGTTTCCATTTGTCTGGAAAAATACTGGAATTCGAAGATTTGTCAAAAATAAGATGTAAAGGGAAAGCCAACGTCTCGTCATTCTTAAGAAGAACAGAAGGAATTTTGTCTGCACCTATTCAATTAGTTGGCTTCAAAGATTTAATTTTTTAACGACATTAGCCAAGAATAATTGTATTAAGGAAAAATTTGGATCGTTCAAAGATAAACTACTCGAGGTATTAATATTACAAATTGAATAAACATTTGCAAAAAAAATCAGCAAATAGATCAATTGCATTTTCAAAGGTACTAGTTTTATTTAAATAGCAAAAATTGCTAGGAAGCAGGTGAAGATTTCAAATTCTTTGTGTAAGACAAAAATTTTCTAGAATCATTAGAAATAAACCCATTAGTAAATTTAATATATTCACTATGGCATATAGTTTTAGTATTTTTGCACTCAGCTCGCAATCTGGAATACTCATTATTGTCATCAACAAAATTTGTTTCTTTACATTTTCTATGAGCCTTTTTTTTAAATAATTTTAACTCATCATTGAACCATTGTAGATACGAATTATTAGAAATAACAATCTTTTGCGAACATTTATCAATAATCTCAAACAAGAAATCATAAAATGTTTGCACGCAGTTATAAACATGTTTACCTTCAAATAACGCATTCCGATCGACTAGCAAAACACTCATTAAATGTTGAGAAATTTGTAGCTTTCAAATTTAGCAAATGAACGTGTTAATATATTTGAATATCCTCGAACAGTAAAATTCAGTGAGATGGCAGAATTATGTGGATCAACTGGTACTAAACTCTCATGTAATTCTGTTTTGAATCAGTTTTACTTAAAACTAAATCTAAAATACGTTCATTATTATTATTTCATTTACGTTTTAGTTTTCAATTGACCAAGTTACATCTTTCAATTGATAATTCTTTCCATGTAAGGTCTTTGTTGAGATAGAAATGTCAGTGTCACGAGCGGGATTCGAACCCACGACCTTCGGCTAAATACGCCGCTGCTCTACTTCAATGAGCTACCGTGACTTATATCTTCTCGGACACTAACTCTCCATCTCAACCTACAACCGTTCGAACCTTCCTTCTTTTTTGTTTTAACGGTTCGAACAGTCAAGTAGTTTGTAAGACTGTTTACCCGTTGTCTTTTCAGTTTTGTGTATTCCGAGTCAGTCGTTAGTCCATGAAAAGTCCAAGGTAGGTAACGGGAGAACATTTATGTTCAACACTGGAGGACTTTTATGCTTCCAATTGCCTCCTCTCTCTCTCTCTCTCTCTCTCTCTCTCTCTCTCTCTCTCTCTCTCTCTCTCTCACTCACTCATTCCCTCAGTTTAAATAAATCAANCTCTCTCTCTCTCTCTCCCTCTCTCCCTCTCTCCCTCTCACCCTCTCTCCCTCCCTCCTAGAATCACTGTACCAGTGTGAAATTGAACACGTGTAGGAAAATCTGCAGTGCATATTGAAAAAAGAAACGCCGAAGTATGCTTCCTTGAGGAAGAACCGCCCTAATGAGTAAATAAGATGAAAATTCAACCCCGACGGATTCGGCAGAGTCGGTGTGTCAGATTTGTCTTTTGATTGATGAGAAACGGTATTCTTTTGTTTTCAAAGCAATCTGGAGTGCCAAACCCTATCTAAGACTGTTCCAACACACTCAAGCAATGCAATAAAAAAACATTTATTTTTTTTATTATTATTGAGTTTTTCTGAAGTTATCCCTCTTACAAAGTTATCAAAACAAAGGGGAAAAATTGTTTATCTTAAATATCATGATATCAATGCGAAATAAACAGAAACTGTTTACGTAATGAACGGCAGATTTTTTCGTGTGAGCCAAATAAATAAATAAACGCTGTGGAAGTAAACATATTTGAATAATCACATCTTGCCCTACCTAATCAGTTTAAGGCCGGTCTTACAAAAGAAATAAAAATTGAATTTTTCGAGGAAAAGAATAAATAAAAATAATTCGTCATTTTATCCAAACCAGACGTGAATAATGTCAGTTGTTTGCACATTGCGTAACGCACGATTATCGGTTAGAGAAACGATCAATTATTCAATTTTTGTACTTTTTTATTAACCTGGGATCTATTTATATCTAAATTGAGTAAATATAATCTTTCCAGATTAATTCTATACCGAGGGAAAGAAAGGACGGTTTCCAATCTCCGATAAGAAATTGTTGAGATTTTTTTTTTTATGGAAGCTCTGTTTATATTAATTCGTTGGTCATTGCCTCTAATTTAACGGGCAAATAAACAAACTTCAAGCTATCTCTCGAACGAGACATGATATTTGAAATACAAAAATAACCACATGTGTCTTCGTATATCTTAAATGCAACAAACAAAATTGAAAAACGCCCTGGTATTGTCAGAATAGACAGACAAATATAATTTTTTTATTGGCGTGGCACTCGGAGAAAATGATTCAAGACATGTAAAAGTCTCACCCGATTAAGAATAGGCCATGAGAGGTTGACACACGGGCACTTACTTTTGGACCAAAGCCCGCGGATGTAGAGAAAGATAGCTCGATGCCCCCACCTAATTGAAGGGTGCAATTTCTTGGCTCCGTATGAAAAGCGTGTAGGAATGACCCCCGATATGAGAATTGTGCGTGAGCACGGCAGTGGGTGTCTCAGTCTCCTTATCCGATTTTTATATAAAACAGGGTTGTGTATAGTTGTATATATTGAAAATGGCAAAAAGGACGGAAAATTCAAAAGGTGTGGTTGAGATGGGAAGTTGGTGTCCGAGTGGATCGAGGTCACGATAGCTCAAGTGGTAGAGCAGCGGCGTCTCTCGCTCCCGCTACTCAATCCTGCTCGTGCCATTAACTTTTTAATCTCAACTAAAAACCTTAATTAATTGTAAGTTGTGTATAGTAGTGGATGTTTGCCTACAGTGAATGTATTTATTGGCGTGAATATTTAGTGTAAAAGAGACGGATGTCGGAATATTAAGTACTCCATCAACCCTCAATTCGGTTAGCAATATATAATAGGTGAAAAGGGTAAAGGACAAAAATACTCCACATACCTAACTGAATGAATGGTACCCAGGTTTTTAAACACTCGTGAACAACCTCTATGAGGCTGGCATTGTCATCCAGAAATCGAAAATCACTGTCAATAAGATCCCTTGTTTGAGGGATGTATTCATCCAAAATGTTTTGGAGTTAACGGACTGCAGTGAGGTTGCCTTCAACAATTTGGAGTCCAGTTCTTCCTCCAAACTGCACTGAAGGGAGCACGAACTTGAGGCATTGTATGCATCCCCTGTTCTCGGAAGACTCTTCGGCGCCTGCTGTCCAGACAGAAACGCGACTCATCGATAAACATAACAGCATTCCAATTGGTGTTCTCTTCAAGGTAGCTGCATCATATTCTCCTGAGTTTCTGGTAGTGGGCTGTTGCTGCAGGTAAACGGATATACGATGTAAGGCTAACTTCCCACAATCGATTACGTGACCATAAAGGCCTTTCCAAAACATTTAGGATCTGGCGGGCCCTATGGAAAGGGTTCCGTCTTGCAGCAATGACAATATTTCTGTCCTCCCTTAGTGTCGTAATGGCCGAGCATATCATGCATTAACCCGAAGTTGTCCTTAATAAATAGAGCGAATGGGACAGCAGCTTCGAGACGAACTTCCTCAATGTATCTTAGTGCAGACAAAGATCCATTTTGTATCATTTCGGTACGGCATGACCGTTATTCCACTCCATACCATAACTGTCTTTTAAAAGGCCGTGACTCGCGCATGACACATGAAGCAAAGCGTTCTCTATTTCTTCTCCGCACATAGTCATCTGACTGCCTAAAAAAAAAACCGGCACTCATCTGTAAAATTACACCCCCCCCCCCATTGTTTAAGTAACCAAGCGAAACGCTGATTTTCAAATAGTCGCCTTTCTACTCGATGCCTCTTCACTAGTCGAGAACCTTATAGCCAGAGACTAGGCTCTTCTCACGAAGCCTTCTGATGACTGTTTTAGAGCTCACCTTAACATTATGGACCGATTAGAGTTGGCCATCTATCAAGGAAACCGTCGTATAACGCGGCCGACCACTATCTTCTCTTCGTTCTAGACTTCCGGTGGCCCTAAACCGTGAGCATCGTGGAGTAATACAGCACATTTTCTGCAAAGCACTCGCGATAAAAATTCAAAGTCAGCAAATAACGCCATGAACAAGTTCAAAGTAGTTTAAAATTAGCCGGTTAACCAAAAAAAATGTTAGCTTAAGTGGAGAGAAACTTGAAAATAAAATGCTTAGATTACATGCTTACATGCTTAGATTACGAATAGATTACACGACATTTGAAAAATGGCAAAAAGGAGGGAAAATTCGAAAGGTTGGGTTGAGGTGGGAAGTTTGTGACCGAGTGGATCGAAATCACGGTAGCTCAAGTGGTAGAGCAGCGGCGTATATAGTCGAGGGTCGTGGGTTCGAATCCCGCTCGTGACACTGACTTTTTATCTCAACCTATGCCTTATATAAAGATTAATTAATTGAAAAACGTCATTCGGTCAATCGGACCAGGAACTCTAATGAATTTAATGCATAAAATTAAATTTGTTTAATCTAGTCAGGGTAAGCAGGTGGTGGATGTCTCTAAGATACTACAATAGATCTCGGGGTAATTTGTAACGATCACTGCAACTTCTTCGATCATATTGATGCTGCAATCTTCAAGGCTACTACAAAGTTGGATCTTGTTAAAAGAATGGCTCATTTCACGTAAAAGTTTTGTTCCAGTTCTTGTATAGAATTCCTATTGAGTGTGCACAAATTATTTACGGTACCTTTGGTTTGGTTGTGTTGACACATTTAAAAGAGTTTAGAGGAAGTTTAGGTTTCAAAGAGGACATTTTTTATTTTAGAAATTTATGTTGTGTTTGCGTGATACATTTAGGCTCAATACCATTGAACATCGATGTAAAATGGCTTGTGTTACAGATCCGTTTTCCATGATTATAAGGTGAGAGCATCCGGATGACAGGCTCTGGGCGTATTTTATAGTTATGATGATGTTAATCTTGGCTTTTGTTTTAGGTTTTATCTTGTTATTTTTTGGACCTTGGTTTCTTAGATTGTTTTATGTTCCCATATGTTTATTTTAATTAGCATTGACTGGTCCTTCGTGGAAACATTCCTGAACGATTTGAAACAAATTAATAAAAAAATGGGCCAAGAGATTTGATAGATGGAAAAGAAGGCAAAAACTTTGGGTTAGGCCCTTGCTTGCGTACAAGCCTAAGTCCCCCGCCCGGCATACTCTCGCCGCGACTAGGACTTAGCTCTCCTCACTAAGTAGTCAAATTGTCACACAGGACGGAAGTCTTTCATCTTATTTGTTTTTCCTTTACGGTTACCTTTTGTACAAAGTAGTGAAGACTTAGGATACCCATAGAGACTTAAGAAAATATCGCCGGAATCCTCGCGATCTGCTGGAGATTTTTCAGGTCACAGTACAAAATGTGAGTACACTTTTTATCGGGAGTTTTTCGGAAGTTCTCACTTCCAAACTTTTAATTAATTTTTTATTTATATTTTATCATTTTTAAACGGACGTTTTCCTCTTATTTTTCGACGTTTGGCGTAAGAATGAAACCTGTGCCTTATGTTTTATTGTTGGCTGTTAATTTTTTTTGTACTTTTACACTTAATATAAAAATAATACAATACTTTTTCTCGTTTTTTTAGCACAATGTCGGTGTTGAAGGAATGTAGCAGGCTGGCTAGGATAACATCGAGAAGTAGAAGATTTCCTTCGATAATACAACAAACCCGTCCTATTTCCATCGTCAGATCGCATCGCCTTATTTGCAGAAAAATAGCAAACCCTGAAAAACTCCTCGCTGTCAAATATGCCCAATGGAACCCGAATATCGTCAAATCTCCTTTTCCAGACACGCCTTTGCCGAAGACGACGTTTACCGACCATCTTTGGTCGTGGATCGACAGATGGCACAATCATACAGCATTGGTGAGTGAAATTGTGTTTAACTTTAAAGCTTTTTTGTTGGGGGGGAGGGTAATTAATTTTTTGAAGATATAATAGTTGTGCAGCAGTTTTAGTTGGTTCGTTATGGACTTTCAGATACATTTCAGCTTATTGTCATCTTCAGTTCATAAACTTATTTATTACAATAATAAAATAAAAACTTTTGAGGTACGAGGACAAAGTATCTTGTTGTGAAATAAATCCTGAGCTTTTTTCAACAATTTTTGGACTAACAACAGCAGATGGGGATAGGAGTCACGAAGCCATCTCTGTTTCTCCTCTCTGATCCAGCACTATAAGGGACATCAAAAAAAGTGCTTTGGGTTAGTGGGTTAGAATGGTGGGATAGCCTGACGTGGAAAGTGTTCTGAACAGGTCCTCCAATAACGTTAAGGTTTTCGTCAATTCTTAGGTTCTGATGGGTTCGGAAGACAGTGGATTATATTTGAGGATTTGTAATTCAGTTCATTGTTAATTTTGTTATTAACTTATTCCAGGTTTGCGGTGTAACAAGGCGAGAAGTGACGTACAAAGAGTTGAGAAACGAATGCAGAAAGTTTGGAGTAGCCCTTTTAAAAGATCTTGGAGTTAAACCCGGCCAAGTCATAGCAACGATTCTGCCTAATATCATTCAACATCCTCCCGTAATGTTCGGTGCCATCGAAGCTGGTGTTATCGTCACTCCTGTAAATCCAGCTTACAAGGCAGGTCAGTTCTTTTCAACCGGTTAAATTATATTATGAAACTAATCGTTTTGTCTTTGTTTCAGACGAGATCGCTTATCAATTAAAAGACTCGGGGGCAGTCCTCGCGGTAACTTATCCAGACAAACTCGAAACTTTGAAAGAAATCAAAGAGAAGTTCGACTTCCCGGATTTACAAATCGTCCTGACTCCGGGGATGGAAGATCCGTACCCTGAAGGTGTTAAAAGCTACGATGAACTTGTCTCCAACGCGGATCCGGATCTGCTGTACGACCTCAAGCCGAAAAAGTTCTCAGGCGAGGACACAATTGTGATTCCATATTCTAGCGGAACGACGGGTCAACCTAAAGGTGTCTGTTTGTCCAATAACAACATAATTGCAAACCTGGTCGCCATGCACGCAGTGAAAGATATCGAAGTCTCTTCAGGTATAGATTATTTCTAATAAATGACAAAAAATCATTTCCCTTCCATTAAACATTATGCATTTATAGGCAATTTCCAAGAGGTTTTGCCAGTGATACTGCCTATATTTCACATTTACGGATTCGTGATCGTCCTTTGTCAAGCGTTGTCCTTAGGCGCTAAACTAATCATGATGCCAAAATTTGAAGAAACGAAGTTCTTAAACGCGCTTAAAGACTACGGGGTAAATTCCAAATGAATCGCCTTATTTTGAAATTAAAAAATCGTAATTTTGGTTTTTAATAGGCGACGGTACTCTACGTGGCCCCTCCTTTACTCCTTTATATAGGAAACAGCACCAACACGACAACAGATCATCTTAAATCCGTTAGATTAATCATAAATGGGGCCGCTCCTGTCGGAGAATCGGACATCCAGAAGTGTTTGCAAAAGTTTTCTGAAGATGTCTTTTATAAACAAGGTAAAATTAGCCCACTATTGGAAGGAAAATACGTATCATGATTGACCTTTTTTTATTAGGATACGGGCTGACCGAGACTGCCCCTGTTGTCTGTAATATGATCAAGGGAAAAAAGCTGTACGCCTCGGTTGGACCGCCGGTTGCAAACACGTCTGTCAAAATCATGGACATTCAGACAAAACAAGCCCTGGGAAACAACGAAGAAGGAGAAATCTGCGTAAAAGGACCCCAGGTAAATTCTTTGAAAGTAAAGAGTATGCGATAAAGAGTATGCCCACGAATATCAACTTAAAGGTTTAATTTCTAGGTGATGAAAGGATACCTCAACAGGCAGAAAGAAACTGATGAAGTTTTAGACAAAGATGGTTGGCTTCACACAGGTGATGTTGGATATTACGACGAAGAAGGATTCGTCTACATAACAGACAGACTCAAAGAGTTGATCAAAGTCAAAGGATTTCAAGTAAGATAAAGAAGTTTTACAAGTTACTTAGAGTATGTATTAAAATGGAAGTTCTTTGTAGACCTTGTTGTCCATAATTTATTTCATTTTCCTTTCGAAACGAGGAAACTCAAAATGACGATAAATTACCATTGCAAGATTATGCGGTCAAAAACGGGCTTAATTTCGCCTTCATCTGTACTGAAACGCATTGGACTGTACAGAATCATATTTTCTTCTCATTTCTTTCTAATTTTCTAACAATTATTTTATTATCTTGCAAAAAGGTTTTGTGCTATTTTTTTATTGTTTCTTGTTAATGAGACTTCCACACAAATATGTAAAGGGCTACCATATAAGGGCCCTCTTTTAAGTATTACAATAGATCCCAGGTGGACAACTGTATTAGGGATGGATAGGGATGGACCAACTGTATTGGTTGGTTTACCACCTGGTTAACTAACGCCATTTTTACTTACTATAGGGCGCTTATAAATTTAGAATTGGTTTGAGGGAAACTCCGTGGTCCATCCTGGACACGGCCGCTTGTTGTGACCACAATGCCAGAAATAATAGGGTCGAACTGCTAAGATAAAATTAGAAACCGTAACTATAAGGCTCAGCTGGTAAAGTCCCGCCTGTGGGCTAGGATACAGGTCTAATCATGAGAATCCTAGTGGTTTGAAGGAAACTCGAAACTGTGCTACCTGCGGTGAAGCTGAGGACCTGTCCCATATCATAATGGTATGTCCCGACTACGAGGACAAAAGGAAAGCTTTTTTGGAGACATATTCTTTGGAGGGCATTGGTAGAATAGCCCTGACAAAGATCACAAAAAATACACACGAGGCTAATCTCATACAAGAAATTTAGGGGTGATATCTAGGTGCAGATAGAGAAAGAACGATAGAGAAATAATGAGTAGAGAGAAAAAATCAAAAACAAATAAAGTAATACCAAACTCACCCAAGAATAACCAAGCCCAACAAAACATAAACATAGAAACAGACATGTATAAAACATAGAATATAGAAAACATGAGATATAGAAAGATATAGGAAAGAAAGGAGGGAGTGTGAAAGCGACAAATTGGAAGAAGAGTAATAAGCACAGAGACTAAAGGAAAACATCCATTTGTAAAGAAACACTAAAAACGTACCCAAAACTAATCAAACATCAAAACCATAGAGATGTAGAAAGACCGAGAAAAGAAAGGAGATAGTTTGGTAGAAAAAATAAATAGTGAGAGAGAGAAGGGGGGAGAGAGAGAGAGAGAGAGTGATAGGGAGAGAGATAGGGAGCCGAAAGACTGACATAGACATAGAGAAAGAAAGACAGAAAGACAATGAGACAGAGAGAAACAAAAGTCAAATAACACAAATAAAAAAATTACTAATCAATTGACTAATCAAATCCCAAAGCACACTCAAACAGAGATATAGAAATAGAAAAAGGAAGAAATAGAAGGTAGTGAGAGAGATGACGCACACAAAAAAATAAATAAATAAAACGCACAGATACAGAAAACAGAAAAACCACACAAAGAATGAAACACAAAACCATACAAAACATAGGGAGATAATATATAAATGTAGAAAAAGAAAGAGAGAAGATAGAGAAAGAGATATAGTGCGAGAGAGAGAGAGAATGTGAGAGGGAGAGGAAGAGAGAGAGTCCATATAGAAAAAATATAAAAGACAAACGCGCAAAAGTGTAGGAATGATTTAGATCTAAATATTAAAAATTGTATATATTAGGTGATTTTAAATAATATTTCGTCCTCAATCGAACAAGACGTTCTTGGAGGATGAAATTTATGAAATACACTTTTCATTCTCTATCTTTTAATGATCACCAACAGTAACAGTAACCCTCTGTTTTTCTTCCGCTGTAAACTCTTCTATCCAAGATGTCGCGAGTTTTCCACATTATTCAGTTCAAAATCCTAATTTTTTCCAGTGTTCTCATTCGAGTCATATTTCCAGGTCCCTCCTGCAGAACTGGAATCCGTTTTGAGGAGCCATCCCGACGTCGAGGACGCCGGGGTGATCGGCGTTCCCCACGACAAATACGGTGAAACCCCAGTCGGCTTCGTCCAGCTAAAAGCCGGCGGGAAAGCGGACTCAAACGTTTTGAAAAGATTCCTCAAACAAAAACTGGCGAGTTTCAAACAAATTCACAACTTCGTCTTCGTCGACGCTATACCGAAAAGCGCATCCGGTAAAATTTTAAGAAGAGAGCTGAGGTCTCATTACCAAAAGAACTAGACCGATGAGAAATTTATCTCTTGTTTTGACTCATTTTTTACCGAATTTTATACTATAAAATAATCTAAGTTACAATTAAATTTAAAATCAGAAGTAGTTAGTTTAAAAAATTTTAAATATTTTTTCTTATATTTTGTATTATATACCTAATAAGAACATAGTCATGTTATTTGAGACTGCTATTGTATTGCTACAAATAAATAGATACACAGGTTTTTTTAGTTTTATTGTTTCAAATCTATTGAACTGTTCCATGGGAGTGAGACGTGGATAGTAATGAGACAGTTGTTGAGTTTTGGAATCTGCAAGAAAAAAATTGAGGATATTTGAGGCAGTAAAAGGAAGAGTTGTTGATGAGATTGACGTCCTGCCTAGCCAAATGGTCGGTGCTTGCGGATTCTTTAAGGGTTATGTTGAGTGGTGTTAAAGTGGAAAGTTTGTGTCTTTATTGAGCAACTAGATTGTCTAGCTGATCACAGGATGGAATAGTTTTCTGCTTACATCAGTAACTAAGATGTACTGACATGTCGAGGCATCAGAAGAAGGGGTTGTTGATGGTCCTACCTTTCTGAGGTTGACCCATTATACGATCGAAGGTAATTCGCGACTTACCAATGTGCTTGAAGATTATCTTGAGCTGTATTAAAGTCTGAGCATATTAGTCTAGTTCAGCTGAACACAGGACTGAATAGTTTTCTGCTTACATCAGTCACTAAATGGATTTCTCGCATCGTGGCAATTCTTATGGTAGGTGGACTCGTATTTCGTAAGATTACAGTGAACAATATTTTTTCGTTTCTGCTTCCTTTACTTGTCGATAATTTGTTTGGTCATCCTTGCATGGCGCCCTTGCTGGTTGATATGTTTCGCCTTCTTCCTAGGTTGTGTGATTTTCGTACAGTTCGGGCCCCTTTTGAATATTCGGACATGTCCGACAAAATAGTATATTCAACACTGAAGATGGCGCAAAGTCCAATAGACCTAAACTGCGAGCATAAGGAGACCAGGATGATCGGAAACGACCAAACTGCAGGTTCACCCCGCAGACTTCAAGGAAATGCCTTGTTTTAATCTTTAACCGTTAATCTTCGTTACGTGAACTCACCGTCAATCAAGTAGAGCTTGATCAAGGTGCCTAATCACATTTATGTACATGACCTGTGAAAGTTTGGGGTGAGTTTCATGAGATTTCATCTTGAGTTCTGCGGGGTGATGAACCTGTATAATCCCGCAGATTTGACCTGTCTCACATTGTTGGTCTTTCGCCATCTTAGTGGTAGGTTTGTATGATAATAACAATATGCACTTGGGTGAAATCACAATTTCTTCTTCTCTCTGAGGTACGATCCGGGAATTGAAGGTATACGCGTTTATGTCAACAAACTTGGTTTCTTTTATTAGAAATATTAGTTTAAATTGGTTAGTTTTTTGTACGTTGGCTTTTTCATCGGTCCAGGAAAATCAGACAAAAAGAACAATACAGCTCAATTAGTACCTCCATCTTGTTTTCTACTTGATCTGTTAACTTCTATGACTGCCTACGCTGATAGAACAGGAAATGTTTCTACCAATATTGAGGATGTCGTTTGTTGGCGGTGTCGGTGTGGCTAGCCACTTTTTAGTTTTTACCTTGTGCTAATATCGCAACACAAGAGGAGCTGGGTAATTTAGACATTTTCAAGGAAAAGTCAAACTACATTTTGATCATTTATAATTCTTGAAACTTATAAAACAGAATAAAGCAGATGTTTTTATATTACGAATTTACCTTATTACAATTTACATTGTAAATCCAAAATATAGTCACTACAAACAATAGTTTCCTCTCTTGTCTCCAAAATATACCGAACTGGTAATTCACCCATGATGTTTTGAATATATTCTTATATGTACGACCTGTGATAAACTCTCCCTTGTAAATTAACGATTTCTGGTTAAGTTGTGCTTATTCATAAATATATAACATAAGGAAAAATCAGAAAAAAAAGTGGACGAGATAAGCTTGGTTAGCTTGTTCATGGTGGCATGTCGCCACAGAGCTGTTGCTTTGATTTAATTATTTCCCAAATGTTTACTGTTTTATTTATTTAAAAAATGCAATAAAAAAAAACATGTGAATCCTTTTTGAGGAGTGGTATATTTTTAAACAATTGAGATTATAAATGTTGATAACCATTTTAAAAACTTAAGATAAAGAGATGATGAAATAGACATGTTTCACCGGAATTTTGAAAAGAGATGAAAGGAAAGCCAACCGTTTTGTTTTACATAATTTTTTATTTGGAAATATGCAATAGCGACAAGAAAATAATAGGAGGAAGGCCCGTCTTTATAGAACAAGTTCCCCATCTCGTCTCAATTCAGCGGATGAGGAGGCACAAGTCACAACTGGAGCACGTCTGCGGAGGTACCATAGTGAGCGAACTTCACGTCCTTACAGCTGGCCACTGTTTGTCTTCCGTTAACGACAAAGGTTTCACTCCTATTGCCAGCAGCAGGTTCTCCATCCTCGCCGGAAGCAGTGACCTGATCGGGTCAAGTAATACGAGCCAGGTAAAATTTTAAGTGAGTGAAAATACTACCAGTAATTTGACATATCACATATGTTATAATTAAGCGTTGCCCACTTTTTGCCAATGTGATATACATGAAGTTTTTTTTAATTAATTGGATAATGTGAGACTGGATAAAAATATCCTAATTTCAATAAATATAAATTTATATAAACATATAATTCTAGTCCCTCAGTCTAAAGAGTAATGACCAAAAATATGCGCCATCTTGTACCAGCAACCCTAGGTTCTCACATTTCCAGATTGCAGCTCACAGACTTCAATAGAAGGCTCATATTTTGGATTATTTTGGATTCGTTCATTATTTGGATTGATTCTCTGTTAAAATAATATTATTTTCTACATTACTTAAATTGTCCAGCTTCTCGATGTTAGTTCGTCGCCATTTTCATTTGGTAAATGTTTACTTTAGTCCTCCCATTTTACGATGAAATCATTTTGCGAGATTTGATTTTTTTAAAATAGATTTAGCCTTTACAATCTTATTTTTGTTTCTATTCTTTTCTACCAGTTCATCTAGAGTCCTCAGTCGACCATGATCATTGGTCAACTTCGTCCAAACTTTTCACAATCTACTCCATCCATTTTTTCTTAACTTGCCACGAAATTCATTCGGACAGGATCGATCCTATGTTAGGGTCTTGCTTGAAACATTTAGGTTAGGTGTTATCGAAGGAGGGTTCTGGAGTTTTGACGCCATAGTTGGCAGAAGAACGGCTTAACCTTTAAATACCTTTTTCCCCCCATTTGTGCTCGTAGAGACCTCCTTTATTGTCTGATCCCTGCTGATGTATTTCCTGAAATTTCTCTGTGGGTTTTTTGACTCTTCAAAATACAAGAATTCTTCGATTGTTGATAACTTATTTTATTGCTACATAAAGAAGTTGGACATCAATTCCAAGTCCTAAAAGGAATATTTTGCAATACTTTTTATAATCTAAATTAACAAGATTACTACATAAAGGTTTTAATGGAAATCCTTAAATGATTAGTAAGTAGTTAATGGTTGACAATATTTCTAATTTTTAGCGCAGAAAAGTTAGAAAAACATATGTTCATCCAAAATGCCGAAAGTATTCGTATGGGCTATTTTATGACATTGGGATTGTCATACTTAAGACATCCTTTATCTTTCAAGATAAACTTTGCGCAGCTCAACTCTCTTTCAGCCTTGATGTAAGTGAAATCAAAACCAACGCATGCAATTAATAATCTAATTAATCATAAATTATCAATCGCTAAAGCCTCCAAAATCACAAAGCATTTACGAGGTCGACTATGAGTACCAGTATACTGACATTATCGGACAAATTTGCAGCGTCGTTGGCTGGGGTACTCACAACATTATTACCAACCTCCCTCTTTACTATGCTGAATTGAAAGTAATAGGTACTTCTCGATGTGCTGCTCTGCTGCAAAAAGGAAGCCAACGTTTTTTCGGTAAGTTTAATTTTTTGACATACACTGCTTCAGAATGTTCACAGAATGCCCCCCTCAGATAGTGAAATGGAATGTGAATGTACTTGGTGCACCTACGGTGGTTATGGGATTGATGCCTGCCAAGGTGATTCTGGCGGGCCTTTGATGTGTGAAAAGAAGGTTTATGGAATCATCTCTTATGGCCTGGGCTGTGGTAGAAAAGACGTTCCTGGGGTTCATGCGCGGATTGACACTATGTCGAACTGGATATTGGAAATTATCAACCACGGCACAGCAAGAGCCAAGATTAATAAATCTATTATTTTTATTTTTCTAATAAACACATATATTTTATAACCCCAATATGATATTTATTATACATATTTCAGTTTAATATTCATATATTTATTCATAACGGATTTGAAAATTTTATCAAATCTGCACAAAATACATGTAGTATAATGTACAGGTTGTCCATGATTAATATTTGCCCCCTACATTCCTTTACATTACATTTTTGTATATCTGCCCTTCCTTAAAAATAAATGACGAATGAATTACAGCATTTTACGAAGTACAAAAGTTACAACACTAATTCAGGTTGTTTCTATATCTAAATGGTTGATATAGATCTTATATGCTAAACTTAATCGGCACTTGAACTCTCTACTGGGTCTGTCTACTCTCTCACAGATTTAAATGTCTCTCAAAAGTATTTCGACTTATGCTATCTTCACTTTTCAGCTCACTTTTTTCTTTTCACATGTTAGAAGCAAGTTGAGCAGTCAAAGTCTAATTTGTAACATGTTTTACATATATACAGTTAATCACAATAGTAATTATGCTAAGTAACTAAGAAAAATTCAAAGACATCCTTCCAATTCTCCTAAAGTACAGATCTATTACAGTTATTTGAAATGAAAACCACTTTTTCATTTAATCCATATTCCTGAAATTGTAAGATTTTATTTTCCCGACTAAATGACTACTACCAGTATACCATACTATTGGTGTATTTTACCTTCTAAACCCAGCAAAAATGGCTGTATTTTATTTATAAAACATAGCTTAAATATCAAATGTCTAAAATTCATATATATTTTATCTATCACATGTAAATAAAATTGGTTTATTTATCTATCAAATATAGATAAAATTGGTGTATTTTACATATCAAATATAGATAGAATTGGTGCATTTTTATCTATAAAATGTAACTAAAACTGGTGGATTTTATCTACATCAATGGCTAAACTTGATTTATTTTATCTATCAAATATAGAAGTTGGCGTGTTTTATCAATAAAATATAGATAAAATTGATGGAATTTATTGATAAAATGTAGCTAAAATTGGTGAATTTTATCTATATCAAACAGCTAAAATTGATGTATTTTATCCATCAGATATAGCCAAAATTGGTGGATTTTATCTATGAGATAAAGAGAAAATTGGCGAATTTTATCTATATCAAAAATAGCTAAAATTTTTATATTTTGTCTAACAAACTTAGCTAAAATTGATGTATTTTATCCATAAGATATAGCCAAAATTGGTACATTTGATCTATGAGGTAAAGATAAAATTGTTGAATTTTATATATATCAAACATAGCCAAAATTGATGTATTTTATCAATCACACGTACATAATATTGGTGTATTTTATCTATCAAATAGAGATAAAATACGGTGTAATTTATCTATAACATGTAGATAAATTTGGTGAAATTTATCAATAAAACTTAGCTAAAATTGGTGTCTTTTATCTAACAAACTTAGTTAAAATTGATGTATTTTATCCATCAGATATAGCCGAAATTGGTAGATTTGATGTATGAGTTAAAGATAAAATTGTTGAATTTTATATACATCAAACATAGCTAAAATTGATGTAATTTATCTATCACACATACATAACATTGATGTATTTTATCTATCAAATAGAGATAAAATTCGGTGTAATTTATCTATAACAGTTGATAAATTTGGTGAAAGTTATCAATAAAACTTAACTAAAATTGGTGTATTTTATCTCTCAAACTTACCTTAAATTGATATTTTATCTCTCAAACTTAGCTACAATTGATGTATTTTATCTATCAAATTCAGCTAAAATTGATGTATTTTATCTATCAAATTCAGCTAAAATTGATGTAATTTATCTATCACATATAGCCAAAATTGGTGGATTTTGTCTATATCAAACATCACTAAACTTGATGTATTTTATTTATCAAGTGTAGCTAAAATTATTGTATTTTTTCTATCATATCTATCAGATAAAGGGAAATTGGTGTAATTTATCCCCAACAATTTAGAATTCGCGTTTATTGTCTTACGAAATTAAAATAAATAGAACAAAGCCCATCGAATTGAAGTGCTACCTCGTGCAATCTTTGTTTTGCCTATTTCCGTTTATTCTTTAAGCAATTTTAATTTTTCGTGGGTAACAATGTACCTATGATGAGTGTTACGATAGGACTGTACTTAATTTTAGTTAAATTAATCAGTAAATTTGAAAAGAATTTGTGTTAAAATAATACTCTTTTACATTTATATTTGAACTCAAGTTTGTTTGTAGAGCAATGTTAGGCGCATTTCGCCGCCATTTTCAATAGACCTCTTTCGTTATACTAAAATTATTTTGCAAAATTTACAATTATAGAATCTTTTGCAAGATTTAACCTTTTGTTTTGGTTAAAATCTTTTTATTTATAGTCTTGCAATTTTTGTTTCTGGTCTATTCTACTGGCTCGTCCTGATTCAAAGTTGGTCAAATCAGAATTGCTTAACTTCGCCCGCTTTCTACTATTTTTTTTATTTTTATTTATTTATTTATTTTTTAAGTAACTTTTTGTATGTTATTCCAATTTGGCCATGGATCCTTTGGGACAGCTGATCAGTCCATTTTTGTTGGTTGTGTCATATATACCGGAGAAAAAGAAAGGTTCTGGTGACTCTAGAGTCTAGAGTTTTAACTTTTAAGCTTTAGACGCCATTGTTGTCAGAAGCTCGCTTTGACCTGTAAAGTGTAAATATATTGTCCAACCGACAAAATTAATTCTGGTGAGTCCGTTTTTATTTTTATATTCTTAGCTTGGACCAGTGGAGATTGTTAGCGGCTAATGATATTCCATTGAAAAAATAACTCAAGATAATGGTAAATAAGTAGAAAAAATGTAGAATTTGACTGTTAAAACTGATCGATATTTAACCCCATTTTGTAAAACTCTGTCACATGTCAGATTCCCCTAAATAATTCTTTAGTTATACTTTTTTAACCCTGAAAGCTCACTTATTTTTTTCGTTACAAATCTGGCACACTGGGGAGGGGTCAATGGTACCCCATAATAGTTTAATTATTATTAATTATTCTAAAAAATTAACCTGTCAAAGTGTCAATTTAATCGTCTTGTAATAATTTCAAAAAAATATGTTTACAAAAATGTTTTTTTATAATCACAATTGAAGTTTTTTGTAACATTGAGATTTTTCAGTTTTAAAACAATTCTTTTCTCTAGTTCTTTAATCAGTTTTTTTTTTAGTTTAATCCATTTTGTGATGGAGGATTCTGTATTTGCTTTTGTTATCACAGGTTTAGGTTCAGGGTCAGTATATTACAAAATGTTTTTATTGACTCTTGATGTTGTCTTTGCTCTGGTAACGACGATAAATATTTTACTAGATGTGATAAATTCAAGCAATTCGTATGTAATGAAAATTCAGTGGTGATCACAAAACTGGAATGTATAAGTTGTGTAGGAGGTTCATAACATTATAGTTAGGCATTAAATAATGTAAATAAAATGTTAGATATGTACACTAGTACAAGGCCACAAAAATAAAATAATAATAATAAATAATAATAGATAGATAATGATGTTTATTTACAATAAAAATTATTTTACAAAAAAATATTCAGTACATAAAACATCCTAGACAATAGCCCACAGGCTGTCTGTTGAGTTGCCAAAAGAAAAAACATAGAATAGTATTAATAATGTTAATAATACGAATACTAATACTAACAATACTAATACAAATAGTCATAATTTACACAATACTTTATTAATAATTGAAATTATCGATTAGGAACGCTCTGTATTTTAGGGAGTACAAAACATAATTGTAGAGACTGTGCCAGTTCTGCTCATTCAAAAATGAAATTATTTCATTTTTTTCTAAAAACAATTTGCCAAACCACCTAAGTCTGAATTCCTTTAATATAGGGCACACCGCCAAAAAATGGAAGCCATCCTCATACACACCTAAATTACACAAAGCACAACAGTACGCTTCCTCATTTCTGTGAACCGAGTAATTAAGAGACAGCAACCTGACCTCTTGCTTTCATTATCACACTTATCATATTCAAATTATAATTTTTATTTAAATAATGGTGATTTTCTCCTAATTCCAGACTCAGTTCTTTGTATAAACCATGGAAGACAGACCGTTGTGCTCTTAATTTTAGTTTATTTTTAAAATCAGTTCTTAAAACATCTACCAAGCTTTCCACACTATTTTTATTTACGTTGGAGTAACTCAAGGGGGTTAAACCGTGTTGTAGACAAAAATTGTCAAATTCTTTTGCCCAAAATATTTTCTTGTCTAGTATTTTTAAGGCCAAAATTCGAGGAAGTCTAGCAGAAGACAATGATACAACTTTTTGGATGTATATCAGATGCAGGCTTAATGTGTTGAAAAACAATGGGTCAGTCCCTGTCTCTAAATATAAGACATAATCAGGAATCCTTTATTAGGAAAAACAACCTTTTGACAAAATATTGTCATACCATTTATAGCCCCAAACCTGAGCACCGTATAACATTACCGCCTTGGAAACAGAGTTAAATACATTATATTTTGCTGAAATGGGAACATCACTATTCCACAAGAGAGACTTTCAAGTAGAATTAATACCAAATTTGGCTACATTTAATTTTTCTTTAAGATGTCTTTCCATAACAAGCTGCGGTGTGAGATATATACCCAGATATTTATAATAGTTCACAATCTCAATATTTTGTCCAGCATAGTTCCAAATCTCTTTTCTCCCAAGCCTACCCCCTCTGCGGAAGACCATTATTTTTGACTTGTTTAAATTACCAAACAAATTCCATAACTGACAATACTCGTAAAGCTTATTTGAATCAGAATGAATGCAATTCCTGTTCCATCAGGTCGATAAGATAATTGTTTTAGTTTTAGGTGAACAGAATGAAAGGAAAAAGAAGAGTACATTCAAGAGTTTGAATAAGAAGAGTAAATTCAATTTGCAGATTTTAAAACTAAGTTTTTAAACAAATACGACTAGTAAAGCAAAGTTCAATTATGGATAACTCATTTCCAAAAATTCATAAAATCTTACAACTAATAACGTCACCAAATGAGCAAAATCTTTTGTGGAATTTCTGCGGCTCGTCTTCTGTTCAATATTCTTTCTTCTTTGTAGAAGGAGACAAGAATTTTTTTTAAATACTGGTTTGCATATTGGAGGAGTTCTCTATCCCACTTCTGATCTAAGAAAAACTGGTAAAGAACACAATTATACAGGAAAAAGGTATAATTTTTGCAATAAAAGTCAGTGATAGATAAGAGGTCTGGTCATGATGAGGTCTCGAGTCAGAATGAATGCAATTTCCATTCTGTTGGTTTGCTTGTTCTTTTCTGCCGTCTCTTGTTCAGCAGTCCTGCTTTCAAGATTGCTGGGCCAACAAAAATAAAAGTATTTTAGTTTTTCAGTTAAAAACATATTAGAGCTTTAAAAAACCTGTCTCTGTGGCCCACATTCTTTTTTTACCATTGGCAGTGCAGTGTTAAATTTAATTGACAAATTTTATCGAAAAAAATAATTTTTTTTTACAGATATTCAATCAAAAGTCTAAGTTTTTGTGAACCAACCGTGTGAACAGTTGTCCATTTTGCTAATGTCATAACGAATAATATTGTTATAGCTGAATATTTTTGTTTGTATTTCAGTGCACTCATAAATTTCATTTGTAGTGTGACATCACTAAAATTGAATTTTATCATCAGTATGGGGAAAATTCAAGTTTCAGTCATAATTATTAAAAATAATGATGAAAAATGCTTAACCTAACTATTAATATTTGTAAGTAGTTATTGAAGTTAAAATTATATTTCATTTACATAATTATAGATAAATTGGGACAGAAAGAATTTGCATTTCAGAACTACTTGTTCTTTGTTTACTTTTGAGACTTTTTTTTACACATTTTGAAAGAGATTAACAAGGCACCAATTCTTTCCCGATTTCAATTATTTTGTATGTGTTAACTAAAAGGCCAATATTTTACCAGTTTTATAGTTTAACTTAAAAATTTTAAACATTTTGTTTATTAACAAATTGTTTCTCTGTTACATTGACACTGCAGACAATTATTTTTTGTTTGTCAAAATTGAATTAATTTTGATGGGCGTGTATGTTCAACCAAATATTTTTCTATAGTAAAACTACATTTTTTCACAATATTTCATTTTCTATCTTTAAGTAATTTTCATTTTACTTCCTCTCTGATCCACTTCTTCTTTTTTTCCCTTTCTTTCTTTAAGAAAATGAAAAATAAATAAACAAACCAATCCCTTGATCTAAATCATTTACAGTTGCTGTGCCATGCATATTTTTCAACATTTCTAACAATTCTCCAGGCAAAATTAATTAAATTGAAAAATAGCTAAAATTGTGATTCATTGTCTATCCACTATTTAGAGCAACTCAGCAACAAACCTGTGCACCACGACCAGTATTTCTGGTGTTAAAAAAAAAAGTTGTATGTCAGCTTTAAATGCAGGCCTGCAGGATTCGAACCCAGGACTTTTACCTTACAGTGGTGAGTGCTCTGTCAACGCCTAAACTGCCAGCTTGTTATGAACATTGCATGTTTTGAAAATAAATGTGGAATGAATTTTAAACCTAAAAAGAAGTAAACTTGACCTACTGTTGGGAAGTGGTATTCAGTACACAGCGAATCGTTGAAATCTATCTTTATATCCCCAAATTTGCACTGCGTAACATGCCAAGTTCTATTAAAGCCTAATTTGGCTAGTTTTATTTTTTCCATCAAATGTATCGTGAAATTTGAGTCAAATGTCAATGAGACCACCCCCAAGGTCAACTTTTATATTAAAGTATGGCTCAATTACATATTTCTAAAATTTAATTTTTAATTTTATATCTTTCGTTTGGTCGTAAATTTACTGTTTTTAAATATCATAATTTTTGATTTAGCGGTATTAATTTTAAGTTTCCAGTGTCCCAATACATTTCTAACTCTTCTATCATTTTTTGAAACACCAAAAGAGAGTCTGCCAGTAAAACCACATCATAAAGGTACTTTGGTCTGTATCGTATCGCTTGTCACTTTGCTCCTGAGGACACGATAGTGTTGCGCCGATAAAAGTCGTATCGGGCGATTAAAGATCGCTTCAATTTGCACCTCTATCGCAACGCTCCAGTGGGCACTGCGAACTTCCGACGGGATTGATGATGAAAACGCAGTGGACACCTTGGGAAAACATATCCCGCACTTCTCGGGAGGTAATTTTCTCGAGTTGCAGCAAAATGAGAACAACTTATTTGAGAGGAGAAAGGTTAGATACCAAGAAAAAACCCAAAAGCTCAACGGCCAGAGAAAAACAAAAAACTGCCGAAAAGCGGACTATATCTGATCATTCATTTCATTTTTTTTAAATAACAAAATCAACCAAAGCCCGATAAACCTCAAAAGTAAGGGTTAGTAATTTTACATTGGTCTAAACTCTAGCGTATGAAAAATAGCTTTCCTTCTCGAGTTTTCTGCAGTACCGTACTGTTTTTTTTTTTTTTTTCTACTTGGTTGCATACAGTACTGATCAGTTTCTTGACCAATTATGGGTGGGTACTTTGTACAAATACTACGGTTTGAACGCAGCCTGCCAATTGTGATAGTGCTATACCGTTTCTCGGGTGAGCCAAGGCTGGCAACCGACTTGACGACTTGACGAAAGATAGATTCCATTCTCCACCATTGGGAGTTTTCAATGTTAAATTTGGCATATTTAAAGTTTTGTTCCTTAGTTGTATACCAAATGAGCGCTATTCCACTGAAAAGGTCACACGCGGAAAAGAAAACATCCTCATCATCAACATTCCTGCTGATCTTCAGTTCTTCTACCATTTCAAGAAACGCGTTTACAATCAGATCTTGTCCATCCCCAGAAAATTTCATCTTCCACTCACACACTGGTACTTGTTTCTTCTGAACGCGTTTACACTCCTGGCAAGTCTGGGAAGTACTCCCATTTGTAAAGGTTGATGGGAGAGGGGTTCGGATACTAACTGGCGATTCGTCCCCGTCATATCCCAATTGGTCTTCCTTCCTTTTCCGACCTTTCTCTTTCCCATGATGGTTTATTTATATTAACATCACTCTCTTCTTATGGCGGGCCCGACGTTGGGTGCCAAATTTGTTACAACTGCACGTACGTTGGCGGTAGCTCAGTGGTGAAGGGAGAGATAAGTAATGCTCGGAGAGAGGGGTGCAAAATTTATTTACCGTTGTTACGTTGAGCGCCACGGTATTTTTTTTAAGAAGGTTAAATACCGAAACCAGGAAAAAAAGGAATAGAGATAGAGAAAGGGAAGGAAGAGGAATGAAACTAAAAGTCATATCGGTTCCCTTGAACCGACCGACGAAGCGCTTCTTACTTATTCTTCCTGTGTCCTCGAGGAGACCACCTCTCACTCCTATCGTCTGTCTCGATGGTATGGTATGGTATGGTAGAAAAGGATACTAGGAAGCGGGGTTTGCACTCCCCGGGCACTGCAGCCTTCTGGCTTATTGTACCTTCCCAGTTCCCTAGTTTANTTGGGGTCTTCCTTTACAGGTTCCCCCGGTGTTTTGTTTTGTACTGTAGGTTTTTCCATGTAGTTCCCACGAGTGAGAGGGATCTAAAGGTCCGCACCGGAGGAGCCCTCTCTCCGGTGTAAGGCTAATTACTCAAGGGTGTCGCCTGGTGCCCTTGAGGCTCCGTTATTGGCACAGTTACCCCTGTGCCATTCATCCATCGGCACGGGTCGCATAACACCTTGGATTTGGGCTGGAGAGTGGGACCAGGATAAGGTGTGGGGTGGGAAGAGGGGTAGGTGTTGGGTTTAGGATTAGGAGGTGTCAGGTCCAGCTCCTGTCCCTCCATACCCCTCTTTCCGTTTGTTAGTTAACAGGGTACACCCGCATACGCTTCGTGAAGGTGGAAAGTCGGAGTTGGGTATTAGAGGCTATTGGAGGCGCATAGTACCCGTTCGTACCCCCGTCTGTCTCGAACTGACCGCCATCTTCTTTTTTTCCAGTCTCGAACCCGGAGCCCACTAGCCTCGAGCCCATTGCCCTCCGGGTCAGTATCTCTCAGGCCGCGAAATGCTTCCTGCTTCTCGCCTCGGTTCGACGCGTAAAGAGTAGTTCAAGAAACAGATTTTAAACATTAAATACAGTGCTCTCTGTCATTAATCAGAACTGAAAAAATTCGAGATGTCAGAATTTAAAAGGATTATTTAGGAAGCTACCGTCTTAGCAGAACTTAGGAGGCCAATGGTATTAAGGTAGAATAAATATTGGAAGTCTCAAGGTCAAATATTACTGGTCGCAGATGATTTCTTCTGAATGCTAGCAGACCTTAGAATAGGATGACCTGGTTTTTGAATAAGAGCAGGTTTGAGATTACGGAATGTTTCCGCATTATCAGGCATATGGAAAATTCTTCAGTTGGGAGTTTAAGCCATTCTGGTCTGGTGGACAGGGATTGTCTGCAATTCCCCGAGTCATGACATCAGTTATGTTGTATTCCGACCGTACGTGATTCCACATCTCTAGATTTGTTAACTTCAAAATTCGAATAATACTGTTCACCCAAAGGATTTCTAGGCTGTACACTGCCTCCACTGTGGCACCCAAATTTCTTGTTAGTCAGGACGTTTTTCTTGTTGAGTTAATCTTCCAATATTTTCACTGGAACATTTGATATTACTGGTTTTATTACTTCTCCTGTTAAAATTAGACGATTACTGCTGTTTTATTGTGACATTTCCTCAGGGAGTCCGCGAGATGATGAACCTGTAGTTTGGTCTTTTTCAATCATTTGTTTGTATATCTTGCTGTTTTGGCCTATCAGACTTGTTTCACCGTGTTCAGTGATGCTGGTCTCTGTGATTTCTGCACTTTATCGGTTCCTCGAGAACGACTTTTCATCATCAACAATGTAACGGGACTATAATATTGTAGGAACCTAAAATAACTGGATCCTCGCTTCACATGCTGCGGTTCAAGCAATTAATCACAAGTTTATTTGTTATCACATGTGCTTTAATGTATTAAAGTTATAAAATTGTAATGCCAGCTTGAAATGTTTACACAGAAAACATGGGATGTGACATTCTTAGTGATATTCATGGTAGATGTCATCGGTATTTTTTCCAAGAGTGTTCATTTAGGCGAGTATCCATATGTTGTAAACATAGAAGCGAAACGAGACCGCGCCCATTTATGCCCGGCAACTTTAATTACCCCATCCCATGCTGCCACAAGCGCCGGTTGTATCACGATCTGGAAAAACTTCACCAACGACGAGGACGACGTCTGGCACCTCAGAGACTGCAGAGATTATGCTATTCACGCTGGCAACAATCACCTTGACAAATCCAACTCGAAGAGTCAGATACAAGACGTTTCATTCTGGTGGGCACACCCGAGGTACAGGAAGTCGTCAACGGGTATAGCTAAAAACGACCTCGCACTCATCCACATGGATGATGACCTCGAAATGAACCACTTCGTCCGTACGTTATCCCTTCCTTCTTCTTTTTCAACCGAACTGTTCATTAAAAGTTTGGAGTTGTACGGCAAAAAGTGCGTCGTATTGGGATGGCTCAAAAAGGCCACCTGCGTCGACTCAACTCTCGACTCGAATTCTTTACAAATCTACCAAGTTCAAATCATCAAAGACGACGCTTGTTCAAAAAAAATCTGTGACCATTATAACATCCGTCTTTGCGATCTGGACGTAAACAAATTGGGTTTTTTTTGCGCCGATCTGCTAAACCGAACAGACTGCTTTTGCGATAGCGATACAGGAGGGCCGATTGTCTGCGACGGGAACCTTGCCGGCTTTTCAACTTGGATGCCGAAATGCAAAAATAATGACAAGTTACCGGCATTGTTCGTCAACCTGGAAGTACTTTATGAAATGGAACATCATGATTTTTATTCCGGCAAAGCGTCTATCTCAAGAGCTTCAGATCTTGCAGTATTCATTGCCCTTATAACATTACACTTTTTTGTAATTTTTTAAATTTTAAAAAGAAAATGCGTTACTCAATATTTATTCCATATCACCTGGAAGCTGCTTGAATTTATGCTATCTTTAAGTTAGTAGTTTTAGTTGCTTGGTATTTCATTCATTTTGATATGTCTGTGTTCGCTTGTTTTGGTCAGACGCGTGTAGGCTTTTCACCATCTTCAGTGATTAGTTTGTGTAGTTCATTTAATTGTAGTGTTGAGAGAGACATCTGCGTTTTTAATATATTCATTTACCCGAACCTTTGTGCCAGTATTTTTCGGGAATGACGTAACACGGGTGACTACAAAAGTGTGCTACGCTGAGAAAACCAACACAAGAGGCACGTTTTGTTTTTAATGAAAACTGCTACAAAAAATGAAGTTATATATAGAAAATCAAAAAGTTACTTTATTGGGCAAAAAGAGAACATGGAACATGACCGAGAAAGGAAGTTACTGCTAATCAAAAACACAAGTATTTTACAATTTTTATTTGGTTTTTTAGATTAAACCGTATTCCTTCAAGGCTCGTCAACAGAGTCTACCCGTGTACCAATCTACTCTGTATGGGATAAATATCGGAGGGGGATATTCCGTCGGCCTGTTCGGTGGGCAATACCAAGGCGTGCAGCAGTACGCTCCTACATCTGGGTAACAACACTCTCTTCTACCTGTGAAAGTAGGAATGTTTGAGAAATAGATACTTAAAAAGACTAGACTACAAAAACAAATTGCACTAATCTACTACTAAAAGCTAAACCCTGGGCGAAAGTTAAGTAATTCCAACTCTGACTAAAATGAAGTTTACTTCTTTTCATAAAATAAATAAGAAAATTTGAGGGGCATCGGTGGCCTTAACGGGGTTTAGGCGTTGACACGGCGCTCATCACTGTAAAGTAAAGGTCCCGGGTTCGAATCCAGCGGCCCTGCATTCGAACCCGACATACAAATGGGCTTTTTTCAAAACCACCGGCACCCCCGAGGGTAGATATAACCTCTGATGTTGCGAACCCTCGTAAAAAAAATTCCCTAGCTCTCAACAAAAAAAAAACAATTTGGACTTGATTTTTCGCTCAGTTTAGTACATATGCCTTTAAATTTTTTTGTTAAAGACAATTTTAAACCGGTAATAAAACTGAAATTTGTATACCTCCTCCTCCTCCATTACCGCAGCCTCCTCTCTGCGCTGGCGATCCACCGTGTCCGTTTCCATTTCCATATCCATTTCCATTTCCGTACCCATGGCCGTTTCCATTCCCGTTTCCGTTCCCGTTCCCTATGCTGTTGATGCTACCACGCCCCATTTTTGCAATCAAATTCTCTTCTTGCAAAAAAACTCGGCAATGTGCAACTAGCTCTTGAAAACGGTCGTGCTTGCTTGACACGTTTAGTGCATTTGAATTGAAGCTGTCATGTGTTCTATTTGAGAATTTGATCAGCTGAAACAGTAATTTAAAAAAATTAATAAATCACGTTAATGGTTTTTTAATAAACGATCCATGGAACCATAAAAAAGCAAATTTCTTTGTAGGAGAACAAAAAGGAAAATATGACGGTGTTAAAGTTAATAATACATTTGTAAATAATTAGTGATAATTTACATTATTTTTGTTCCCTTTTTGATATACATGCTGGTGTATTTTTGAACGCACCACCTCCTTAAATTGGCTCTCTTGCAAATCAAACGTTCTTGGTAAACACAAAAAGATTTTATTTCCAATTTTCCAACTTGGTGTTAATAAATGAATTACGTAAACAAATATATTTTGTACTTCAATAAATAAACAAGGCCATGAAATCCACTGATAAGAAATAACAATTACTACTTTTACGAATTAGATTTTTTTTTGTGTAAAGTTCAGTGATCTTGAAGCCAAATGCAATGTACAAATTCAATTATTTTTATTATATACTATCTTTTAATATGTACAAAGAAATTTTCTTAATTTATTTTATCTTATTTATTTACACCAGAGTCCAATGGTTTTTTTTCTTAGGAGAGTCGAAAAATGCATCACCCTGTATAATAGGAAGCAAAGCTGTTTATAGTAAAATAGGTTTGGCTAATTTTCTGCTAAAACTGGTTATTTTCGATATAAGCTCAATGTTTTTGCTTGAATTGATAATATTTTAAATTTAATAATAATAATAATACATACTAATTAGGACGATTATTATCATCATCCTGATGACGAGGAAAGGACCAAGCATGAAATTAAATATCTATGTTGTTCAAGCCAAAGTCCAATTAAGTCTTCCATTGGATACGTTCTAGACCGAACAAAACTTCAACGGACAATTATATACACTGAAAGGCACATTACAAATGGATAACCCGACTTCGGCCATACTCGCAGAAATATTTTTTACAGTACTTTGAAGAGAGATGCTTCTCCAGAAATTAGGGGGAAAAGTTTTTTTACAGAACTTTCTCACAGTGCACAACAAGGCTTGTAATGCTTTATCGCTTACTTCCTGGCTTAAGAGATTTCTTGCTCTTTCAACAAGGGATTAGCAATTTAGATTCATCACGTGTAAGGATTTAGAAAATAGTTTTTCTTCTAAGATGATTCCCACCTTCGAGGATTTAATAAATTGTATCACTGAAGGAACCCGTTTCTCAATTTTACAAAGTTGATGAGAAGTGGACCCCTTTCAATAATGCTACACTCGAAGGACCGTTTGTAAGAAGGATAAAATGCCGCCGTCGTCCTCAAGAGCAGTGTTGTTGTTAGGTCTATTGTCTGTTTGGGATATTCGAGGAATAATTTATTAGGAACTGTAACCATGTAATCCTTTACAGCAGAGGTAGACTGTGCGCAGCTAGAGCTCCTTGGGTCAGCGTCGAAGGAAGAACGTAAATTGTGTTTCACCATGACAATGCCAGGCTTCAGCTACATTCACTTAGTAAAAGGCCAAGTTAGGCTGGCAACAAATGCCCCATGCCTTGAGACCTTGCCCCTTCGGATTTTCACTTGAATATATTTATATTTTGAAAGTTTGAAAGCGAAAAAACTTCTGCATTCGCACAATAGGTGTCATCAAGTTGCAACAAAAACACAAGGGGTAGTCACATGAACTCTTCAATCACGGATATCTCCTCGGAAAATTATTAGCGGTTACCCCTTAACTCAGCTGGTGGGGGAACGAACGCCATAAAAGAAAAGCGATCTGGTCTTATTTTACAAATCTTCGGAGTCGCTATCTTTGGTCAATTAACGTGCTATATATCTCCTTGGACCAATAAACTCGTTAAATCATCTCTAAACCGGTCCGGAATCCATTAGTAGAAGACTCTCCTCCGCCGCGTCACAATTCTATCGTCGATGTTTTATGTTGAACCGTGTGTAATTTGGGTTATCCATGTAATTACAATAAAATGTTGGTATGTTCCAAACGGAACGTGACTTGAAAACGTACCGTCTCCTGCTACGAGTATTCTAAAAGTTTTAGAAATGGGGCCATTCAGGAGGCTGACATTCCCGGTGCTTCACGGATGTGGCTTGAGAGGAATTAGCCACGCTATTTGAACTTCATGATTCGTTCAGCTAGTGCGGTCTAAGGGTTGATTGGATTTACCACTTCCATCCAGTGCGGGACCTCTTCTATTTTGAAGGGAAAGATAGCTTATCCACCCTACGAGGGGGTTGTTTGCTGGGTTCGCCACTACCAGTAGTTTCGACCATTCGATCTATTGATTGTACGTAGTTAGGTCGAGGATAATAATATTTTTTGTAATTGATGTGATGGGATTGGGAAAAGTGGCAAAAATAATAAGTTAATTTCAAAAGAATAACTTGAAATAAATTGGAATAACTGTTGATATGTGCAAATATCTTTAACTACTTTATTTTTTTCATCATTATTGACCTTGGTATAGTTCTGTCATGTTTTCTTTTCCTATAAGCTATTCTTTAGAGTTAAAATGGTTATTAATTTACCTGAGTCTGTAAACTAACGATCATATAACCACAAATTACATTTTTCACCAACATCCACTGTAGCATCCAGGGTATTGAACACTGTAGCATGGATAACAAGGTGGCGGATAGTAGCATGGAGGGCAGTAGTAATTGCAAGGCTTTGGGCAAGGCGGTGGGCAAGCACAACAATCAATTTTGCAAGCTTCTAAACGTAGAATTTAACAGTGTTACAATCATGCTAAATCTTGTTCGTAAGGTATCGTAATTACCTCGGGGGTCTCCTAAACATGGCGTCACGTCCAGTTTGTCGAGGATGCATTTGATTTGGTTGAGGTAATTCATCCGTCTTTCGCCTGTGGCGTGGCAGATGACCTCGTTGTGCTGCATCTCGATACTTTAGGATTACGATTGCTTGCGCTTACACGAACCTTGAGAAGGCCAATTTAGAACATAAACATTTTTGTTGTAATTTCTATGTCGAAAGACATATGTAGGAGGAATAATTGGAACAACTGTTATCTCACATTTTTTATTTGTTAATATTTTTTTTCAACAGCATTATAACCAGAGCCATTTCCATATTTTATTGTTAACGTCATCGTTACCCCTGTGATAAAATTACATTTAACCAGCTCACTTACGTTTGTAACTGAAACTCTCCAAATACCGTTCATCCTAGGTCTACCGTCCAATCCACTTGCCATCTACACTGCTGGCATACCACACATCCAAACACACAATTCCTAACCTATGAGGGCGATACAGCAATCCTATCTACACACTCCAATCCTATCCCAACCACAGAAGCAATCCGAACAACATGTTAATTGCTGATTGGTGCACTCGATGGCGGATCAGCTTGAGCGAGCAAAAACGCTAAGTAAGATTTACTCTCAAACTTCAGGCCTGCCCACCAATGCATCATAAAAAGGTGATAAATACCTCCATCCAACTAAACAAAAAATATGGACCACTCAGACACCTACTGGAACCAAAATCAACTGTAACCTCTTACAATACACTCATCAGATCGAAGAACTTATGGAGTCGAATATTGGGGCTCGGCCATATCCTTCATTCACTACTCAATTTCCATGCTAAACTATTTCCTCTTCAACGCCTCATCCTTATAATCCTTCATGCCGTATAAAATGACCATGTCCTCCGATTTTAACCCTCTTAACTAGATAAAAGAGTTCCAGCACTGGTCTGACAGTTAATAAATAAGAAGTCCATTACAGCTGTGTATGCCTCCCCAGATCCGGATCTAATAATGTTTGTCAGCATCCTTCTGCGTTCCTGATTGTATCGGGAGGCACTCCATGATGATATGTTGCAATTTCCTCACTCCCACAAACGCTTTTCATTCTGCTCTGTTTTTATCTTCTTTAGATTAGGTATGCATTACACAGGCCGTGGGCGGATCGTAGTCTGTTCATTATTCTGAACATCGATTTAGTTAAATCCATATTTATAAACCGTGGTAGTTGTGATACTTAGAAACATTCGTAGAATATTCTTCTCTTTTGTAAAATAGTCACTTTCCAGCCTGTCTTTATTGTAGCCACGCTTCTACTTCTTTGTTTGACCAAAGGTAAATGCATGATGAGAATATTTTGTGTCCTCGCTGGGCTTCGAGCTACTCGCTTACACCTCAGGTCCCATATGGCTGCTTCCTACGCCAACGAATTAGCTATTTCATTACCCCTAAAAAAGCACAAATCCTGGATCCGAATCACAGCCGATCGACGTATCGTATCTTCCTTTATCCATCTATGGTTACCCCACGTACATTAACCGGAATATTGTAAGAATTGGAAAAAAGGACGCAAGTTTTCAAGGAAAAAGTATATTGATACGATCAACTTCAGATTTAGCTGAAAGCCGCTCTCGGTGAAGGCTCAAGTCAGAATGGATGCAATCCTCGTTTCCTCAGCTCACTTGTTCTCTATGCTATTTTTTCAGTCATCCAGCTGATCTGCCGCCAAGATCGATTCCAACAGGATGGAGTGTTTCTGATTCTAAGGAAGCTAATTCTTTACCACACTCAATGTTCTCTAATTGGGGTTTGAAACTAAAGAGATTCTAAAGAAGCTAATTCTTTAACACAATAGATGTTCTCTAATTAGGGTTTAAAACCAAAGAGATAAAACTAACACAAAATTTACAATTTACTTTTTCTTTTTTAAATTAAACTTTGAGGCTCGGTCTTATGCATGTACTGATTGCGACTTGTAGCAGTTAAGTTGAACTATTTTTATATCTGTGTTTTGAGGTGTTGAACATTGATTAATTTCTTGACATTTTCTTTTTGCTCACCTATCCCCATGTCCTCAGTTTGTGTGCAGTGTTGTATTATTTCACAGTTCTTTTGTGTGTTCTGAATTGAATCTGGTGATGTGCCATGGTCGGTCGTGAACCTAGCTCTGGCAATGGCTCTCACGTGCGCTTCGCACATTTGGGATCCAGCGTGAAGATCTTTGACCTTTATTTTCCTTCGTACCTTTTCGCTTATCATGTTATCCTGCTCATATACCGAGTATTTTTTGTCGTTGGGTTTGTAGATCAATTAGGTCGGGTTTTTTGCTGTTGTACTAAGTTTTTTTTTATCTTCGGGCCGTTTCTTTTTTAATTTGTATGATGTTTTTGTGGATTTATGGTTTGTGTTTGTATAAGTTTTTTAGTATTGAATGTGTTATATTTTTATGAGTTGTCAAATCATCACTTGTTTGTATTGTCGTTGGTTCGTGGTTGTTTTCTATTAGATGTGTCGCATAATTCGCGTTGAATCTTGGCTATCTGTTTTACTATTTATATTTTTTATCGAATTAAAGACCAGAGATGCCTGATTTCTATTTTTTCAAGAGGTGTTTTTAATGTTAGAGGTGTTTCCCTTAAAAACTGTTTAGGTCAAGTCTTGAAGAAAAAGCAAATTCAGCTGTTACTGCTAAGCTTTCGACCTATTTTAAAGTCATCATCAGGGCAAAACAATCTTAAATATGTCTACAAATTGACATATTTTAAGAATTTTACGTACGATTTCAAATTTCCTTGAAGACCGAATTAGCCCTACATTTCCACCTTGTTAGTGAGTGGGTGTGTTGTGTGTGTAATCGTGTCAGCGGATTCCAAGTTATTCTCTTATATAATGTAAGTCCTAAACAGGTAACTTTATCAGTTTTTGTTGTTTTTTATTCATAAGAAAAACGAGGAGCTGGTGGTTCGTTCAGGTTTGTCTTGAACACCTTTCAATGCTTATACCAAAAAAACTGATTCCTTCCTGTTTACACAAGGTCTATTGATTTCTGCCTGTGATTTTATACCAAACAGAAATATTATGCCAGCCGTCACGATTTTCCGTGCTACTTGTTGTTGCCCGAGTGGTATAAATAATTCAAAAATTTGACTGAATTATCATTGTGATAATTCGAACTAGCGTTTAAAAAAATTATGCTCAGTACTTTAATCGTAAGTAGTTTTTGTGATTTTTTTTCATTAATTTATTATGTAACGAATATTCTTAGTTGGTAGTCGCTTTTTGCGTTTTTGGAGCCGACTGTGCTCCTTTCCTTGGATTATCCTTCCTCGATCTTCCTGGCGTTAATGTCTCTCCATCTGTTGGACTCAGCGACGTTCTCTCCCCCAACGTCTTCAGCAACCGAGTATTGTCTCCCAGTTCAACATTCGCCGGAACTTATACAGACTTCTAACGAAAATACTTTTTTCTTCAAAAATGAACCAAAATGTAAATTAATTATACTTAAAATGCTAGCGATATAAATTAATCTTGGAAAAAATTGATTTTGTATGCTTTTATGTTCCTTTTCACACACTAATTTTCCAGGATTTTTACAGTTTTAGTATATATTTTACTTTTGGTGAGTGAAGTAGGATTAACGTTAAGTTGAGAGGAAGCTGCAAGTTGAGTTTTTTCGTTCTTGAATAATCATCAATCGTCCTTTTTAAAGTAGTTCTTCTGGAATGATCAACATTTCATCCTCCAGCATAATTTCGATTCCTTGGCCATGTTCAGCATTTGCTTTTTCTATGTTCTCCATCGATCACCTACGTTATGTTTTATTACAGTGTCCGTATATGGACATTGTAACACGGCAATTACTTAAAATTTGAGTTTTATCCCGCAAAACCTAACACAGTCAATGATTGCAACTGAGGGGGAACATGCATCGAAAGCTTTATAAAAACTTCCCAACTTAGTTAATTTCAACAGGTAAAGGTTCTCAGTCTAATTGGTTTTCCCATAAGTGCTGAGAATGCAGTTGGCCGACAATATAACAGGTGCCAAATACCCGAGAGGATCGTACAGGTGGGCAATAGTGGATAAAATCCCTCGTTTGGTAATGTGGTTTCTCTACAAATTTATGATAATCCGTACCATAGCATATCTAATACCTTTACTATAGAATCGTCAAAAAGTGGCACTGACTGGTATTGAGTTTCGTCAGAGATATTAACCAAGGGTTCATCGCAATGGCTATTCCACTTTTCAAGTTCAAAACCGCCTCGACGCATAAGTTTTATGAGTTCCCTCTGCAACTGTCGGGCTACATCAAGAGTATCAGCGCCAGTCAGAACGTCATCAACGTACATGCCTACTTTAATCGTAATGACAGCATTGGGAAACTTCGCGCCTACATCCACGGTCTAAATAGGGTGAAGATGACAACCCAAAGTGTAATCGTTTCCATTCGTACTCAGATATAGCCTGCGTACTCAGCACCTCACAAAAAATGCAAATAGGCGTAGTGAGGGGGGATAGTAAAATTTGCACATACATTTGGACAATGTGTGCCACAAATGCAAATTGAAAACGTCGGAAATTGAGTAGGCCGATTTGATGTCCCGTTGGAGGTCTGAACCAGTGAGGGAGAAGTTTGTCATTTGATGGCCGTTGGGAAGTGGAAAAAGTTTCATCAAATACTATACGCAATTTGGTAGAGGTGCTTTCTTTAGTTATTCCAAGTTAAGGAAGAAATGTCTGCCAGACCCGAGTGGCAATCTTGAGATTTTCTTTGTCCATATCTCTTACGACTATCGTAATCCTGTTTTCGACTAGGGGACTTTTGAAAGCTGCATTCCAGTCTTTGAAATCTTCATATAGCTCCTTCTCTGGAATCACCTAACGTCACGGGTTCGATTTTGAAGAGAAGGGATACAATATATCGCCCAGGCCTACCTCTGGCGTGCATCTCCAGGAAATGCTCGAAGAGAGCTGTTTACCCTCAGCCATGCCTACCCTGGTCAAATCGAAAGATCCGTTTCGAGTGCAATCCATGTTCAACGGTACAAGTACTATATACAACCATCAGATTGGATTTTTTTTTTTTTTTTGGGCGGGGGGGTTTACACTGGCATATTACCCATGAAGTTTTTTATTTTCATTTTACTGTCGAGCGGGATCGGCCGACCACGACCAGGTCCCCGCCGCGCGCCCGCACCAACTCACTCAGCTGCATCATCTTCTCATCTTCTAAATTTTCATGGTTGAAGATAATCAAAAAAGAAACGTTTATCGACTTTAGAAATCCGTAGGTTATATTGAATGCTGATGGATTGTTGCTTATTAGAACAGATTCTAAGTTTATTGGTTTGGAAACGTTTGGGACTTTGCTCAGATTTTTTAGCAGTTTATCTCTTGGATTGGATTTCAAAATGTGATTGTGCTGTTGTCGAGAGTTTGCTAGTAGCAGTGGGCCAATATGTAGGATCAGGGGGAAATATGTAGTTGACGGGCGGAGAGGACACTGTGTAAGACACGACCTTGTGGATTAGCTACCCTGCAGCCCCACTGAGGGTGCTTTGCATTGTAATCACCACCGGACAGGACACGCGGGCCAATGTACTGGAAAAAGATAGAAACTGTTGGTGCGAAATGCCATGATTTGGTGGGCAGTATACAGCTGCTATAGTAAAGTTGAAGGGTGAGGAGAACAATTTAATGGCTGTGCATTGTAAAGATACAGATGATTGACTAGGAATTAGATAATGGTTTAAGGTGTTGCGAATTAAGATAGAGGTACCTCCACAAGCAATACCCATGGGATGGTAAGTCCTGAAATTTCGAATGTAAACATTAGATCGTGATATAAAGTGTGTCTCCATAACTAGTACTACGTCTTTTCTTTTTTCTTGTAGAAGTATTTCCAGTTCGTTGAAGCGGGAGTTCAAGCCGTTTGCATTCCATAGGTGGGCAATCCCATAGGATTCCATAGCAGCCAGTGAGTTTTATTGTACGCGGTCCCATCGTGGGTGCGAGGATTACGAGCAGCAAACTGGACAACACTCCTAAGTGCGCAGAGGTCGGCTTTATTGGCTATAACGCAAACTACCGGACTACCTCAACTGGTGGGAAGGCCACCGCTTGACCTACAGGCAAAGGCTTTGGCCGCCGCCTGGAAACTGGCAAATGGGTATCAGCCATGTATCCCAGTGACGAACGAACAAAACACGATTGATGGCAGCGACGATGGGATACGTCGGTAAAAGGTAGTATACCCATAGCACCCTTCCGAGCGTTGAGAGGCGAATAGAAGCAAAGTACCTTATAGACCACTACACGTCCCTACTCCTAACGGGGCATGGAGACCTCGATATAGCTGCATAAGTTCGGTTTAAAACCCAGCCCACTATATCACTGTGGAAGTGAAGAGTCTGTTGAACACGTAGCCTTCTCGTGTGATATGTATATTATCTCACACGAGATGGCTATATGAAACAAGCATAGCTAACTTAGATTCGCTAGGGAGCTTGATTACTAGCCCAGCTGGCTACAAAGTCTCTCAAAAATTTTGGAAGGCTGATATGAAACAAAAAGGCTGGCCTGTCTAAAGTAGCTCTGTCATAAGCTCTGAAAGGCTATAGCTTAACAAGAACGAAAGAGAGGTAGCTTTAAACCTAGTGTGGCGTCTCTGATTAAGAGAAAGAAGGAAAGAAACATAAAGCCTATTCCTCCTCCTCCTAAAATTTCGAGTGAGCGATGCCATCCTGGACACATATTGTGTTCCATACTGTGACTAAGAGCTCGCCTAAGGAGGAAGGAGATGCGACCGTCTAATTGACAACAGAAACAACACAGCTTCCGTCTATAAACCAAAAAGCTTTATAGGAATGCAAGCCAAGAAGCTGCAAAGAGCCAAATGGCTTAGGTGCGGGAAAAAACAAAGGCACAGACGGTTCGACGAGCACGATCAGATCTTACTTGCTGTGGTGGTCTGACTGGTGTCTTGATTCGGAGGAATTCTGTCTTAGCCGGTAAATTTTTGTGTGTGATGCATCGTCTGTAGTTGCCTGGATGATTACCATTACAAAGCGAACAAACAGCTGGCGTTTTCTTTTGATTTGGTACAATTTTTGCTCCAATGATACCCTGCGCATTTCACACACCGAGGTGCATAGTTGCAATATGATCTGGTGTGTCCGTAACTTTGACAGCGCTTACACTCCGAAATTTGCTTATTTTTGAACGGTTCTTCTACGAGTTTGCGACAATCGAAGAGATGGGTCATCATAAATATATCTTGATTATTTGGTGAAGGTTCGAGGTCCAAAAAGAAAAGCGGCTGTTTGATTTTTGCTGCATTTTGGATGTTGGTAACATTTCGGGCTTTGAAGCCAGATTTTTCTATTTCATCTGGCGGGATGGGGGATGTAGGTTTCTTAATACAACTCTAAATGCACGTTCCTCTTAATTATGTGAAAGTCGCAATTTTGAGCTTTAAATATGTGTATTAGTTTCTTATAATCGTCGAAACTTTTCACGCGAACAATAGTGCAGTCAGTTCTTGCCTGACACTGGAAATTATTTTCTCCGAGAACTTCTTTTATACTTTTATAAAATACGGTAAAGTTAACTTCAAACGAAGATAGGGGGAAGCTGTTTGGAGGTGTTATTTGTGAGTTTGCATTCATATTTGGTGTTATTTGTTTTGGTTGGTCTTGTACTTCGTCGTCGCCATCTACATCCAGAAATCCAAATTTATTTGGTGATATAAAATTATGAGCATGTGTTGTAGATAGTAAATGGTTGGAGGATGAGGTAGAATCTATTCTTTTAACATTTGCCAGGTCACTATTAACAATGATCTATTTGGCTATTTGCCTCCATTTTTTAATTTTCCCGGCTCGCAGAACGTGATCTAATTTCGGATTGGTCTATTATTTCTTCAAGATGATCACCAAGCTTTAATTTTTTAGAGGAGGCAGGAAGATTCTTCGTAGTTCCAGGTCTTTTGCTTGGAGACATTTGTTCTCCAGGGGAAACACTTCCTGGGTTTTTAATCCTGCGACTAATTGTTTTCAGCAATTTTCAGTCTGTAGTAGGAGCCGGCAACAACCGACATTGGCCAAGCAACGTCAATAAAAACTTACAAACTGCTTGAGAAGCCCAATTTAAAATGGGTTATTGCCAGCCGGACGTCAATAGGAATATACACACTTTCTAGAGTTAGTGTCTTTTTTGTGTATTTTGCTCTCTCCTCTGATCTCGTTAACACGTCTCTCTCTCTCTCTCTCCCTCCTCTCTCTCTCTC
This sequence comes from Cimex lectularius, assembly GCF_000648675.2. Lineage (NCBI taxonomy): Eukaryota > Metazoa > Arthropoda > Insecta > Hemiptera > Cimicidae > Cimex > Cimex lectularius. The sequence goes on from NW_019392734.1 coordinate 64,219, forward strand.
TATCTCTCTCTCTCTCTTTATTTATTTCTATATTTATCTACTTACACATCAGTGTATCTCATACTCTCTTCCTCTTTATGTATAAAAAATAGTGCAAGGAGGACATTATTTCAGCAAATATATAGATTAAGGAAAAACAATAATTCCGTTAAACCAATAACAATAACATGCCAGGTTGCGCTAACAGATTGAAATTGTTTTGTCTTGAACAACAGTTAATGCATAATGTACAAAACATTATAAAGGAAAAATAACAACTTTTTCCTCCTGTTTATGCAAGAACACTTTACCAATTTTTACCTGGGATTTATTCCAAACAGAAATATTTTGACGTCCGTCACGATCCCCCGTGCAACTTTTCTCCTGCCTAAGGGGTATAAATATTTCAGAGTTGTGACTGAGTAGTCAGAATCTTGCCGAACCAGTATTCAAAAAATGACGTTCAATGCTTTATTCGTAAGTAGTTTTTTTTTAGATAATTTTTTAATTAATTTTATGTAATATTTATTCCTAGTTGGTGGTCGTTTTGTGCATTGTGGGAGGCAACTGTGCTCCTTTCCTCGGATTGTCACTCCTAGATCTTCCAGGCCCTGGACAGGGTGGACTCAACGCTGCTCCATCACTTGGAGTCAACGACGTTCTCTCCCCCAACCTCCTCAGCAATTCATTGTTTTCTCCTAGTTCAGCATTCACCGGAACTTTAACCAACTTTTGAATCACTCATTTTTAATCAAAAATATCTAAAATAAACAAACTGCACATAAAATGTTTTCAAATATAAAGTTTAAAATATAAGTTAAAAAGATTTTGTATATTCTTATTTTCCTTTTCACCCTCGTTTTCTATGATTTTAGTTGTGTTTTTTTTATATCTAGACACTAAATTTTTTAGTGAACTGCAATTAATCAACACACTATTTTTGCCATACTCTGTTTTGGTAAACACTACATCTTTGACTATTGAACACACATTAACGATTTAAAAACAAACATTTACAAGAGTTTGTTCACTTAGAAACACGGGTGTCTTCCAAGCTGAAATTCACGCAATCGAAAGATGTACCCAACTCAACCTGAATAAAGGGTACAAAAACAAGAATAATCATGTCAGATAACCAAGCAGCCATCAAAGCACTAACCTCAAATGTCATTCATTAGTTCAAGGGTGGTGCTGAACTGCAAAACCAAATGAAACATATTACTTACGCGGAACAAAGTCAGCTTCTTACCCCCAAATACATTCACTCATACAAGACACAGAAGCATATAACTTAACTTCTATACACAATAAAAAATCCCCAATTCCCTTAAAAAGCGAAATAGGGGACCCTGAAACTCGCTGCTGGTCCGAGTACCCTTTTTAAATCTGGTGGCATGCCTACTCGAATCAAAATTAAAAAACGTTTAAAATTTAATAAAGTTTTTTATTTCTTCTTATTATTTATCTTTCCACCTTACCAATCCGTTAACCACGGTTTTTAAATGTGAAACTGTCATAAAAATATTGAATCTACCGTAGAAATGTTTAGTGGCTGTTAGTTAATGATTATTTAGATATCATGAGATGCCGTCTGGTATGATGTAGGTTTAAATAAACCGTGGCCATTTTATTTGTCGCCGAGAATCAAATTGATTACAGACATTTGAAAAATGGCAAAAAGGAGGGAAAATTCAAAAGGTGTGGTGAGATGGGAGGCTGGTGTCCGAGTGGATCGAGGTCATCATAGCTCAAGTGGTAGAGCAGCGGCGTATCAAGCCAAAGATCGTGGGTTCGAATCCCGGTAGTGCCATTGACTTTTCTCAACTGAAAATCTTAATTAATTGTAAGATATTAATTGGTCAAGCGGACCACGAAACTAGTGAGTTTAGATAAACATTTTCTTTATCGAGCCAATGTTTCGATCTTTGTTGAGATCATCTTCAGAGCTCAAAGTGTGTTTTCTGTTTAAATGTATCATTGTTGTGTGTCGTGTTGAGAGTGAATCTACACTGGATCCATTATCCACACATGTACCTGTTCATATAATAAAACGATTTTTTCGAAGTCCTGATGAAGGCGATATATTCTGCCGAAAGCGCGACAAGAAAATAAATGTTTCTGTCTTCCTGGCCTCATCCCCAATCTACCTTTTGGAAAAAAAAATATTGCTTGCTGAGAAGGCTGATGAATCACCAATGAAAATATGAATACACTGTACACACTCAACACGTCACATCTACACGGATAACACGCACTTTGAGCCCTGAAGATAATCACAGTAAAGGTCGAAACGTTGGCACGATAAAGAAAATGTTTTTTAAAATCTACATCACCCCACAGCATCTCACGATCTCGAACCTTTTTCTTTTGCTCCATTGATGACATGTAATTTTTGGACCTTTCTGATCAGAAACCAGATCCCACACATTAATCGTCGTGGTCGATTTCTTCTCCATCATTTTGTAATTTTGTTTGATATCTGGAAATACGCTTTGAACCAATTCTTCTTGTAAGTGATATTGTAAAAATCGTTTGGGAATTTAAGGCAGACATTGTTTCTTCAATGGTAATTTCTCCATGTCAAATATCTAATAATTGTATCGCAAAATGTTCTGCAGAAGGATCGTTTTGTGATTTAACACAGATGAATGTCTTAACGCAATGATCTTAACAATGTCTCCGAAAATGTGATGGTTTTAAAAACGAATTTGGTTCATCGTATGGTGTTCAAAACGAGGAATAACAGCTAATGTCTGTAGAAAATTACATGCAAATATTAATAATAAACATTACCGAATGGCGGTTCGTTTCCCTGTAAATCTTCCATTGTTTGATCCAATCCAATCCTACGAGTTTTCATGCGCCATTGTGCATTACCGGAATATTTTTCTCCTTCCTGGTGTTTTTGAAATGTTGTAAGTTGGTGTTTCTCTGTTGGTTCAATGGCAATTTAAGAACTGAATGTGCTGTAAGACAACCATTCAAAAGAGTCACCGCAATTGCAGATGATGAGGTTGCCGATGTGATTGGTGCCTCCAAATCGGATTGGAAAGACGCGGGAGACCTGTAATTATGCCGAAAGCTAGTTGTCAGGTACATAATTCAACAAATAACATACCTGAACAAACGGCTGGCCATGCGAAAAATTTGAAGAAAAAACAAAACCGGATGTTTTCAGTCCTTTTGTAATCATCTACTGCGAGCGGATTCAGATATGTAAATTTCATTTTTAAGGCGCGACCCCACCGTTGACACCACTTTTTCTGCTTGCAACATGCGTTTTCCAGTTCAATATGACTCTTGAACAACAATCAAAGGAAAAAGTGCGGTGCATTTTTTGCACATTCATCTCTACTCAACTCCTGGCCTATTTCTTCATGGGGATGCCCTTTCAGTTTTAATCTGACAGACACATTTACTGCTAGGAACCAATGCTGAAGATTGCAAGAAGCCATAAGAGCAAGGGTAGTAAGGCCATAACGCTTAGAGAAAAACCAAATGATTTAAAATAAGCCAGCAGTTTTATAATTATGTTGCCAATGCGGCCTACATTTTTATCTAATAATTTATATGTATTTGTATTTTGGTCGTTTCCAATTATCTTGGTCTATCCTTACAGTTTTGATATCACAAGGTGAGGCTACAAACGTGGGATCACTGATTTTAATGAAACTTTTGATGATCCTACTTTGTAAAAGTATTAACCATGCACAATAAAGACAGAAGACCATATGCATACAAAAATTATGCACATAACATAAAATAATATTTTTTAATCAGTTCCTAGGGCCAATTGGCAACACTCAGATATTTGTCGAATATATTTTGACCGTCTTACCAAAAGGTACCACCCAACCTTCTAGATCACCAATTTTGTTTTTGCTCTCAACACTCCATAGCCCATATCACAGTGCAATTTATAAGGGGCGCCCAAAGCCCTTCCACAAGCCACTAAAAGGAGGAGGAAGCAGACTTTGACTGGAAGAAGCCTGTTGGGCTTGCGCTGGACTAGAGGCGACACGTTTGATTTTTCTGGCGAAAAAGCAGCAAAGATCAACCTATTTTCATCTAGCGAGAATCAACGCGTTTTTCCATTTTAATTTGTTTTTCGTTGGAAAAGGATTTTTTTATCTTATAGTTTACAACAAAGAGTCAATTTTTCATTTGTTTAATCAACACAAAGTCTGTCTTGCAGTTTGTTTATTTTATTTTATTAATAATAATAATTAGTCAAGTAAGAATTGTTTCTGTATTTTAATATAAAAAAATAATAATCCAGTCAGTTTCCTTTACAAAATTGTCAAATTGTTAATTCCAAACTGAGACCTTAATTTCAAGTTTTGTTAATATTTCAACTTAAGAATTGTTTCCATTTTTTAACTTAAAAAAAAAATAATAGTAGTAGTAATATTTAGTCAATATAAGAATTGTTTCTGTTTTTTAATTTAAAAGAAGATAATAATAATCAGTCAGTTTCCTTTAAAAAATTGTCAAATTGTTAATTCCAAACCGACGACCTTAATTTCAAATTTTGTTAATTTCTCAATATAAGAATTGTTTCTTTTTTAATATTCTTTTGTTTATTATTCATTCATTTATCTAAACAAGGAAACGATCCACTCCCTCGGGGAAGGACCAAACGCAATACCCAGGAGGTGCTTTGCATTGCAGACCAAATATTCTATGAGGACCTTGTGAGGTATCCCTGCTAAATTTCAAGGAAAGACCTCAGTTGGGAAGAAAGGTCCCCAAAGTTTCGGTGGTTCCTTCCCCCAGAAATAAGCTAGATTTTAAGGGGATAAAAATCTCAACTCTTAACCTTTAAAACCAATAAAACTTTGAAGTATCATTTAAAAAATTAAAACCAATCGAAATATAACCATGTAAGTTAAAAAAAAAATGTACGTTTTCAATTATTTACAAAGATTAATATATGCAACTCCTTCCAACAAAGTTACATAAAAGTTCTCCCTGGACAGAAAAAACCAAACTCATTTAATAATCAACATTAAATTAGTTAATTAATTTTGACTCATTGGTCTGGTTATACTCTCTTGGAAGTAACATGCACACCTGAGGAACCGAACCAATCATCAGTGGAAGAGGGCAGCTGCATCCCCCGCAAAATCCAGTGAGCACAGGCAGGTGCGTCAAAATCCGTCCAAATACCTTATACCCAATTCTTTGCTCCTTCCTTACAGTATGATTCTTCAGAGTTCACCAAGGGTCGGAATAAGCCTACTGCTGTCCTGTGGGAGCAGTGTCATAGGGCAGTTTGTTGGGGCCAATTATAACCAAATGGAGCAAACTTTAAAAGATAAAGATTGACAAAAACAAATGCACCCATGTAACATTTACCCTCCAATGTAAAACCCCTTACACAATATTCCTCAATAACATAACTATACCTATAACCTATTTTGTATGCTACCTTGGGTTCTATCTTGACTCTTGTTTGACAACTAACAAGACAGCCTGAGGACCTTCTCATCAAAAACAATCAAGTATGATAAAATCCATAAAATTACACAATGTATTATTTTATAGAAGTGGTAATAAATATTTTATTTAAAAAGTTGCCAAAAACAATTTTATTCAAATTGGTGATACCACGTCTGTAGCCTCTCCATGTCAGACACAGAATTTTACCATCTTCAGTGATGGGTTTTCTTTATTTTATTTATTCATCGCCCATGACGAACTGAAATTACTACTCATCAATAAAGATAATTATCGACCAGCGATGATTAACAATTAAATGGTTGATATAAAGGATGTAGTATAACAAATACAGCTAGGATAGTTACTTAATTTTTAAGTTCCTGTTGTACAGGTAGGCTTAGGTCCAACTAGCTGTTAGTATTTGTGGCCAATGTAGAGAGGATCAGCAACCAGCATAACCAGAAACAATCAAATTTATGTTCTTGGTTCCTGTTAAGAAATAATATAATTTTAATAATTTCTTTGTGCAATTTATTAATTTATTAAATATACATATTCATCATTATAACTCACTCCACATTTTATTTTAGGAAAAGTTTAGGTAGGTTTAAACTGGTACGGCCAAGCTCTACTTTCTTCGTTTCCAAAGCCCATTAATCATAGTAATTCATAAAAAAATAAATAATTTATAAAAAAATACTATGTAGTAAATATTTAATTTGATAAATCATGATTGAATGATAAATAAAAACAAAACCACTTATAATTTCATCTAAAATGTATTTATGTCAATTTATTACAAAAAAAATTATCTTATAATTACGCATTACTTAATTCGACTAAATGTAAATTTATATTATTCGACATTATATTCAAACAATAAAATTGATTTAACATTAAAACAAGACAGTTCGGTTTACAACAATAAAATTACAATACCAACAACTCCGTAGTGTTAAGAATCAACTTATTAATTTGACAGATCAAATAACGATCCTTTTATGTTTTTTCTTTGGAACTACCTGAAATTCAAGAAAAATATAATTTCAAAAATAAATATATATAATTTTGTCATACCTCTGTTGAACTTGAAAGTCTTTTTGAATCGACCACCTTGGGCGTGGGAGTAGATTTTTCAGATTTGTCGGAAAAGTCTATTTTTATTTTTTTGTGCTTCTTTCCGTTGAATTCGTCCCTATCCTCGTTAGTCTCTTCTTGGCAAGGCGCTGATCTTTCTTTCTGAGAGGAACATTCTTTACTCTTGTCCTTAATAACTACCTTTTCCAAATCATCACTTTTTCTTCGATTTGTTGAATTTAACTTTATTATTTTATGCTTTAAATTAGACGAATCGATGGGAGGCTTGATCCGAGTATCTTGATCAGCCTGTTTTGACAAGCCTGCAACCATCGACTTCCTTGGGCTAACTTCAACATGGGTCAACGTCCTAAAATTGATTAAATTTACAAAATTAATAACCCAAACTACAAATCTCACCCAAAATTGAAAATAACAAAAAAAATCTTAAAATACTCACTTAAAGCTTGGGGTGGAAGTTCTTTTCTTGTTTTCCAAGCTTTGCCTTCTCGCTAAAAGTTTACCCCTCATTGTTTTAGTAGAATATGGCCTTTGTGGTAATGGATATGCCACCCTTCTAAATATTTCGACTAGTTCTTCTTTGTTACATTTAGAAAAATTTTTTGAAATACATTTCTATAAACAAACAAATTTATTGTAGTAATTATTTAAAAACTTTATTAGATTTAAAAAAGTGAAGTAATTTGTCATACAGAATGGCTTAATGTCCTTAACTACCTATTAGGTAACGCGGATGAGGGGTCAAACCATTTTACAATTTTTATTTTCAAATTATTGTTTAAAATTCCATGGACTATGGAATTCAATGCGAGTTTGTGCGAGAACAACGAATATTTATGCAGTTTGAAGCGGACAGAGAAAACGACAACTAGCTGAGCGATGCGAGAATTGAACACCCATCCCCACTAGTGATTCAACGAGCTTTTTCTCGGCATAAATCCATCCGACATCCAAACCTATAAGTCAGTCAGTCAGACAACCATTAGAATGTTGCCTAGGTGGCACAGTTCAGAGTACCTCTTCGACAAAAGCACAAGAGGGTTTATGGAGTACCTGTCACAGACACTCAGGAAGCCTGTGCAGACGAGGTAGGCATAGCCTTACTAATCTTGAATCACTCCAAGTGGAAGCCAAATTCCACTGTGTACACTATAGTGCAGCAAGAGCAATCACGAAGTGGATGTACCTTCACCTACAAACAAATGCAGAATAGAATCGGAGACTGTGGTAGCTGAGTGGTTAGGACATCTGACTTGTACTTGCCATTCTAGCGGTTCTGGGTTTGTATACTGGCACAGCCCATCGATTTGAAAGAAACATTGTAAAGTGGTTGGACCCCCTGTCCATGACACCCAAAGAGTAGTTGGACATTAGCCATCACTATGAATAATATAACTGCAAGGTTTCGAACATGCCGGAATCAAGAGGAACAAATCTGAGCCCAGAAGACAGCTGCCACAGAGAAAAGGTAGTTAGGCCTTCAAGAAAGATAAAATTTCCTAGCATTTAAGAGGAACCAATTATAAACTAAGCAACTTCTATCGCATATTTAAAACAAACCAATGAAAACTCAATATAACTAAATAATTAACATGAAAGAACATAGGGTAGATTACGATATTCCTTCTGAACTAAACCGCTTTGCACTTCAGCTATGTCAATATTTATTATTTTATTTATAGCAGTTATAATATCCAGCCAGTTTGTTTAACAAAATTGACCAAAATCCTTTTTAAAAAGATAGTAAGTTGTTTTCCGATCCGCATTTCAAGCTTTTAGCTCATCAGCTTGAAGTTCTACAACCACGTTCTCTTGTAGAACTCCTTCAACCTGATGATGAGCTAAAAGCTCGAAATCCGGATCGTTGGAAAACAACTTACTGTGAGTAGGAATTATCTTTTTAAAAAGCATTGAACACCGCACTCATTCCACCATTCATCATTTCTATAAATTGACCAAAGCCCTATAAACCTCATCATTTTCTGTCCTCATTATTTTTTTTTTTTTTTTTTTAATTATATGGCTTTGTTACATTGGTCAAGCATATGAAAAAGAGTATTTCTTTCCGCCTCAAATTTTCGACAGAATCACACAATACATTTCACGTTTTTCACTTAGTTGCATATGGTACACAGATCGCCGTCCTGACCAATTATATGTAGGCACTTTTAACAGATACTATGGTTTGAATGCAGCCTATTGTGACGATAACGACAAAAGCAATAATCGACAAGACGCAGGCAGTTGTCGAGTTAATTGTCAAATGGTGTGAGCTTGCGAAGCTAAAGGTAGCCCCCAAAAAGTGCCAAACCCTAATGCTCAAAGGGAAAATGGGTACCCCCCCCCCGTACATCCAGATAGAGGGAAAACGAGTAAAGCCAAGCGATCAAGTCAAGTACTTGGGAGTAATATTAGGCAATAACCTGAACCCAGTACACCACGCTATTAAAATAAGGGAAACGACAAGAAGGGTGTACAATAGATTGAGCGTAATAGCAAGAGTGGAATATGGACTTAGCACAAAAGCGCTCTCCACAATCTATAAAAGTGTCTTCCTCCCAATAGTAAGTTATGGTGCAGCCGGATGGGCCAAACGATTACCTAGCAAAAGCAAAGCTACAATAGAGCAAAGCCAACAAGTAGCTCTTATAAGAACCACAAAAGGGTACAGGACGATTTCAACACCCTACAAGTAATAGCCGACGCACCGCCAATAGACCGTCCTTAAAGAAAGGGTGGTCATCCAGCAAAAAAAAGAAAAATGAGGCTATTGATATAGGAGCAAGCCAAGGAGAAATAGACTGGTTCCGAAGCACAATGGGGAAGGAGGCAAAAGAGTACTTTAGAAAAATGACAAGGGCATCATGGCAAGAAAGATGGACAAATAGCAATAAAGGTCGGCTAACATCCAAATTTTTCCCAAGTGTTGAAAAAAGACAAAAAGCAAAATGGCTACACCCCGACTACTGGACCACCCAAATGCTATCAGGACATGGAAACTTCGCAACCTATCTTCATAAATATAAGAAAAGAAAAGCCCTTTATGCTCCGTTTGCAGCACTGAAGAAGATGCCGAACATAAACTCTTCAGCTGTATCAAATTCAAGGCAGAAAGAGAACATTTACGAAAGACCATCACCTCAACAGAATGGCTGCCTAATCTCTAAAAGCTAGTCTGTGATATCAAATCTTTTGGAGCATTAAAAGACTTTGCCTCAAATACGCTTAAATGAACAAGTCCCTATTTATTCTAATTATTAAGTCCTAAATATTGTTATTATTGTTAGAGTTTTATTACTGTTATTTATTTATTTATTGCATAATTAAACATAGGTTTAGGTTTTGGGTTACGGGCTGTTTTCCTCTTCTTGGTAAGAAAATTTTAGATAATATAAATAGATAGAAAATAAAACAAAGGAAAAGTAAATGTGCAAGGGAAAACCAGCAAGGGAAGACCTTTTGTTTTAGGTTTTAAAATGAAAATATGGTCCCTTCAAAAACCGACCAGCGGTCTCGCCTGAAGGAAAGATCGTTAGGAGGTATTTTTATCCTATTTATTTGAAATCCCTTAGATATACAAATTTGATTAAGCTAAAGCGTTTGTCCGCCGGTATGGGGTCTTCCTCAGGTACAGCGGGGTGGTGGAGGGTTAAAAAAAAGCCTATTGTGACAGAGCTGTACCGTTCCAAGGCTGGGAACCAACTTTTGGAAAGATATATTTATACAATTCTGCAGTACTTGAATAGTTAAATCTGCCCTGCAATTGCTCTTTTTTTAAATAACATTGATGACTTCATAATGGGACACTTAAAACCCTTTTTTCTACTATTGGTTTTTTATAGCCACTTTGTCCTGTTCATCGGCTCTAACATTTCCGATCAACGAGCAGCGGCCTCTTACCCATAGAAATAGAATTTGTTTATCTTTGTCCTTCAAATCATTTAATTTATTAATTATTTCAATTGCCAATTCTGTACTGTAAGATTTGGAGCCAAATGATTAAAACACTCCTACTGTCATACATATCGTCGATAGATTCTGCGGATTCAGGAACCAAAAGGACATTCACCCCGAGATGGTACAAAGTATATTTATTGTTGGAGTCATAATATGCACCATCTGACTTTCCACTACTTAGAACCATGAGCAAAAATAGTAGTCGTATTATCCATTTTTGGTGGATCAGCTTGCAAAATTGATAGTAACCAAAGGGGATTTTTGCAATGAGTAACTTGTACATACAGTTTATGCAAATATTTCTATTTGTTATGCAGCAACATTGAGAGGACAAAGAGATGATCAGTAAAGCTATAAATTCAGCCCAAGAAGTTTAAATGTACAAGCCAAATAATGACCTTATTTGTTCCAAGAAACCACGTGTTTATGGTTCTCCTGTTAACATTTAAATATGTATTTGTGTTAAAACATACGTTCTAGTCTAAAAATTATTACGAATCACCACCAAATCCTCTCCATATATCAATTTGTTTGCTGCTATTTTAAGGAAATAAGGGGCAAAAATGTCATTTTTAGCCTACCAACCGTGTGCAGGATTTCACACAGTTGTTCTACGGTGAGCAGCTCAGGCTGAAGAAGATCGTAAACTGTTGGTCTTTTTGTCTCCATTCCATGCAAAAGTACACTTTCTTTTAACTTCTGTATAAATAAAAGAAATAAACAACAACGTAAATAACAAAAAAATAACCTGCCGTTGGATAGAGGGAGCCGGCAATGATCCATTCCCTAAAGGTTTCCCTCCAACTCGTTTCCAACTACTTCCAACTGGAACATACTTATGTTCTTAGTCCAAATGATTTTCATCAATAAACGTCAATAAAAATAAATAATTTCCTAAATTAATATTGCAATAATCATGTTAGTATCCTTCTTTTTGCGATCATAGAAACTAACACATATGACTTTTTTAAATTGTATGAACAATTTTTAAATATGCATATGCAAGGACATTAAGTAAATAAATCCTTCTTATTTAAAAAATAAAAAAATATGGGTGGGTTTTTTTTCTGTAAATTTTACCCAACAAACAACAAGCTTGATGAATAATTAAGAAGTGAAGTACTTAAATAGTAACTCTAAAATGAGTATAAAATTATTACCATAAAATATAAAAATTTACGAAATTTCAACTGATCCTAGCCAATATTTTCTAATTGCCAAATTTTCAGAATTTTACGTTTTTAACAATTATATATTTTGTAGTTTCAAATTATCTACTAAATAAATCTTTCAAATGTACCATTTGCAAACAATAAACAATAGAAAAGGTAAAGAAGCAATAAAGAAGAAGAATATATCAAAGGTTCAGAGAACTAAATAGATAATTTAGACTATTTTTATATGTAAAATACAAGCAAAATGCTGCAGACTGTTTAGAATACATGTAAACCAGTATAGAATTATTAGCATAAAATGTAAAAATTTATCAAATTTCAACTGATCCTAGCCAATATTTTCTAAATTGCTAAGTTTTCAGAATTTTACTTTTTTAACTATTCCATATTTTGTATTTAAAAATTATCTTCAGTATATACCTTTAAATTGTACCATTTGCCACAATAAACAGTATAAAAGTTAAATAAGTATGTAATAGATAAAGTAAGATAAGTATCCTTTTTGCGATCATAGAAACTAACACATATGTTTTTAAAAATGTATAAACAATTTTTAAATATGCGTATGTATGGACTTTAACTAAATAAATCATTATTGCAATATATAAAAAATAAAAAAATAGAGGTGGGGTTTTGTGTATATTTTACCCAATAGACAACACAGGCAAGCTTAACCAATAATTAAGTAAGAAGTGAAGTATTCAAATAGTAACTCTAAAATGAGTGTGAAAGAGTTAGCATAACATGTAAAAATTTAACAAATTTCAAATGATTCTAGCCAATATTTTCTAAATTGCCAAGTTTTCAGAATCTTATGTTTTTAACTATTCCATATTTTGTAGTTAAAAATTTGGTGGTTTTTTTGTTGTGTATATTTTACCCAACAGACAAGTTTACCAAATAATTAAATAAGAAGTGAAGAATTTAAATGCTATCTCTAAAATGAGTATTAGCATAAAATGTTAAAATTTGCCAAATTTCAGCTGATCCTAGCCAATACTTTCTAAATTTTTTCAGAATCTTACGTTTTTAACTATTCCTTATTTTGTAGTTAAAAATTATCTTCACAATTAACCTTTCAATTGTACCATTTACCAACAATAAACAATAGAAAAAGTTAAAGAACTAATACAAAAGAAGAATATATCAAAGGTTCAGAGAACTAAAATAATTTAGACTATTTATATATATAAAATACAAGCAAAATGCTGCAGTGCATTCAGAATTCAGGTAAATCAGTATAAAATTATTAGCATGAAATGTAAAAATTTACCAAATTTCAGCTTATTCTTGCCAATATTTTCTAAACTACCAAGTTTTCGGAATGTACATTTTTAACAATTATATATTTTGTAGTTTCAAGTTATCTACTCAATAAATCTTTCAGATTGTATAATTAGCCAAAAATAAGAAATAAGACAGCATAAGAAGAATAAAAAAGGTTCAGAGAAAAAAGATAATTTAGACTATTTTTATTTATTATTTTTGGTTCTTTTACATTTTTGAATTTATACAATAGTTTTATCTATAAGTTGTAAGAAACATTTTACCTTAGTACATTACACATTAATCTCATAAAAATAGAAATTTCTTTGTTTGTCCCAGGTTTGTGTTGAGGCAAAACTTTTATAATTAAATTAATAGACTTCTGAGAGATGAGGATGTTTAGTCATAATAGATAGTTTTGTTATTGTATTGATTTAAATTTTTTACTTAATTTATTTATTTATTTTAACCGAGTTGTGTATGTTTAAAATTATTAATGTTACCAGCTTTTGAAATTAATTTTTTTTTTTACTCTACATTTATTTATCTATAATGATTAAGGGGTTTTGTAAAATAAATAGTTGCCATATAATCTAGGCATCTCTCATCAATTTTGTTACTTGGAATATATAAGTAGAACAATCCAGCATTTCTTGTTGGTTTAATTTTTTCCTTGTATTTTCTAAAAGTTCCTCTTGAACATCAGAGTAATTAGTATGTTAGTAATAGAGTTTGGGAGTTAGACTTATACATATCTGTAGTCTGTTCAAAATTCATGTAAATTAGTATAAAATTATTAAAATATTTTCAAAAATGTCAACTTATCCTAACCAAAATTTTCTAAACTGCCACATTTTCAGAATCGTACATTTTTAACAATTACAAATTCTGTAATCCCTAATTATTTTCATTTGTGCAATCAGCCTACAATTAAAGAAGTATGTAATAGATATAGAATAAGAAAATATCAACGGTTTAGAGAACAAATATAATTTATGCTATTTTTATATATATCAATTGTTCAGAGTTTGGTAAGTTTTTCATACTTTTGTGTGTTAAATAAAATACAAGTTTAACATCAACGTCTTCTTCATCAAACTACACTATGGGCTCCTGTTGAATATGGAGAAGGAAAGAAAGAAGGAAGAGCTTGTCAGGGCAAGCACTCGTCCTTTTGAGGATCTGTATGATACCGGGCTTTTTTCGTGGGTTTTGGATAAAAATCATTTACACTGCATATATTTGTTATGGAAAAATCCACATACCCCCAACTGACCTGGGAGGAATTTTCTTATTCACCCCGCCAAGCATCCACAACCGAACCCTTCCTAAGGGTGCACCCTCGTACATAAGCCCCCAAGCTCCCCCCAATCTAAACCAAATCTACATGACTATATTTGTTTTATAAGCTCTGTTCATTGTAAAAAGTTAAATAGAGAAACAAGAAAGTACCATTGCCCAGCATCTCATGCAAGGACTCTGGTAGTTGGAAATCTGATCTTCCCTGAAACATATGGTAAGTACATATATGTTTTACAGTCTCTCATTACATATCAAACAGATATGTGGAGATTTCCTGGCGATGGGTCAGTCTTGTATGTCTGATTCTTATTCTGTTTGCCATTTCCAAGTTGTATCTTTTATTTCCTATAATTTATTGCTACTTGTTGTCTCCCATATGTCAGGTCGGCTTTCTCATTTCCACATAATCCACATTTCCCAGAGACCACATGAATGTTATTTTATGACATCTATTTTCTGATCCAAGAATTTATCAGTTATTGCTTGTCAGGTAATCAAACAGTGTAGAAAACCATATGTGAGTAGTCCATTTTAGGACTTTGGATATTGCTAGCAATTCTGATGAAAAATTTATACATATCATAGGCAAATAATACATTTTACTAAGAATGTTCAGTTCATTGTTGCATACCACTAGAAGAAGACTACAGGTTTAAATACTTTTTGTATTTCTCTTGAGGTCTGCAGGCGATGGCCTACAGTCAATGAAGATGACAAAAACGTGTCGGAGCGGCATTTGTTTATCAGGATAGAAAAATGATGTTCTCTCTTTCTCAGGTATGTAGTACTACACTGCCGAATTAATTGCGATCAATAAATGCATTAACATCCTAAACTTGAACCGCACAGCCCTAGTTGTCTGCACAGATTCCCTTTCTGCTCTATTAACCATCAAAAACAAATTTTCCATAAATCCAAGAATCCAAGAGATTTTACTTGCTATAAAAAATAGTACGAGTACAGCAGTTAGTTTTTTGTGGGTCCCAAGGTCACTGTGGTATAAAAGGCAACAAGGAGGCTGACCGAGCAGCGAAATGTGCTGCATCGAATGGTATTTACATACCGGAAGTGCCATGTGAAGACTTTGCTGTGTTTATTAAAGGAAAACTTTGAAACCTCTGGCAATCGGAATGGTGAAATATCGAGGATAACAAACTCAGAGAAATTAAAGAAAGTGTCAGACAGTGGGACACAGCAATGCAAAGATCTCGAAAAGAAGAAACCGTGCTGGCCAGGCTCAGGATAGGTCACACAAGACTAACACATGGTTACCTAATGGCCAGAGAACCTCCCCCAAGATGCACAACTTGTGGTGAAATAATCACCATCAAGCATATTCTGTCAACATGCAGAAACTACGAAGACCTTCGGGTCAAACATAAGCTTGGAAACAATGTGACCGAAATTTTGAAAGATTCCCCAGCTAACATTAGAAAGCTTTTTGAGTTCCTAACTGAAACTGGGTTGACCGATAAATTGTGACAAACAATGAGTAGGCTCCTGGGGGGCCGGGGGTGGGTGGGGCTGGCCTCTGGGTTGAGTTTGAACCCCGGAACTTGGGAGGGCTGCGGATGCTGGCACACCATGCGCAGCCCTCTGAGAAGTCTGCCACTGTCTCACCACTAAGGTCTTGTGTGGAGAGGAGCTGGTCTGGGAGTCTGGTTCTTGCCTGGTCTTGTGGTGTCTGGTTCGCTGTGGGGGTGCGCCCGCTCTTGATGTCCCTGCCCCTCCAGGCCTATCGCTCTCTGTTTTCTTCTCTCATCGATTAATTCATCATCAAGACAGTTTTGACCCATCGTGGTTGTATGCCTTTATAATTAAATAAATAAAAAAAAACCTAAAACATACCTGATGATCAGAAACAGCCAAAGTACAGATTTTTGTCTTGTTTTTTTTTAATGATTTTATGAAAGGACATTTTTGTAAAAACATAAAACGTAAAATTTATAAAAAGAAATATTATATTTTTATAACAAATTTAAACTTTCATTTAGTGATAAACTGATAACCATTCAGATCTACTCTACACATAATATGTCCAACAATTTAACTACCATTTGAAATATGTGTTTGATCGATTGCCCCTGTCATAAAAAATAGTAATCATATTTACAAACATTTTCCAATTGGTTTCTATTCCTAGTTATTTTTGTATTTTGTATTTTATTATATCAGCTAAGACATTTTCTCGCTATGAAAACTACTCTTTGGTTCTTTTAATAATTCTTCTTAGGCTGGCATATGGGATAAATTGTCGGATGGTGATCTCTGTCTGACGGGGCAGGCGCCTGGCCAGGCTCTGACAGGGCTGGGTAGATCGAGTACACCTCGAGGTAGTGCTTCGACAGAAAGGCTAACTCCAGTTTCATTAATGCCATTTGCCTTTAACCTTCGCTGAGCAGCCATAGAGGCTCGTAATGTCTTTCGCTTCTAAAAATTAATTAATTTTAATATCAAAAAAATAACACCATATTTTGTGATTTACCTCAATCACACCTCTCCATTTGTCCGCAGCGTGTCTGGCTAGTTCCATTCGTTTCTGTTTTCGAATTTGGTGTTTCTTATATGCCATTTCTATAATAATAAGACCGATTCCGCCTAATATACCGACCCCTACTAAAATAAATACACCTGCCATATTTTTGAGTCCGAGTGTATTAGGAGTTTTTTCGTATTGCTCGCACTGTTGAAGATTTCCCTGTAGAATCCATTTATTATCTAAACTCTCCATAAATCCACCTAAACATTAATTATGATTACTGTATCTGTTTTCAATATTATTAATTTTAATTACTTTCATGAAAGTCTAATATAGCTAGAGTCACAGCATCAGCCCACGGAGATCCTTTCTGAAGGCCGATACCATATCCACTTCTTCCAAACAACTCTCCTGCTGTGACTAATTCACAATCTTGTGCAGCCTCGAAATCAAGCCGAGAGCTATCCCAGATAAAAGCCATCAGCTTTCTGAAATTAAATTATTTGATTTAGCACAATATTTTTATATCTTATGTCTAGTTTACAATTACCCAATTTTAACATCATGTATTGCTTCTTCGGCAGTGTTATAGTTATTTGCTTCCATCGTCCTGTACATATTTGACAGTTCTACTTGCCTTCTAAAGTACATATCAACTGCAGAACCTTTCACAGTTGCACATGTTAAATTTTCCATTGTGTTCCGTAACTATAAAAATATACAGTTTAAAAACAGTTATGCAATGGATTTTTTTGTTGAAACTTACTCGAGCATCGTTGATGCCAGATAGTTTAG
Source organism: Cimex lectularius (assembly GCF_000648675.2). Classification (NCBI taxonomy): domain Eukaryota; kingdom Metazoa; phylum Arthropoda; class Insecta; order Hemiptera; family Cimicidae; genus Cimex; species Cimex lectularius. The sequence continues at coordinate 81,712 of NW_019392734.1, forward strand.
TCTTGGGTCGTTCCAAAACAAGGAAGGCAGCAAGGTTGGCAGTGTATGACGCGACAATGATCATAGCGAAACCGGCCCAAACCATTCCGAGTACACGAGCTGAAAAACTCCTGGGTGTGCCTAAAAATAAAATCATAAGTTTACACAGATTTAAATGTAATAAAATCATTGTGGTAGTTAACCTTCGCCAATCCCACTGTTTAAAAGTACACCCCAGGCAAACCATATTGCGCTTGAAAGATTAAGGGCGTCTTCTTCCGTCCCATCCGTATTTGCCAGTTTAAATCGCCCAAAGGGGGAAAATCTGTCAAGCAAGTATAACACCAATGCAACAACATGGACAGAAACCATTACAAGAATCCAAAGTGTGTTTGAAAATGGTTGCAAAAATGACACTAAAGTTGATGACCGAGATGGCTGTTGAAAGAGAAAAAAAAATATAAAGCATTTATAGATATAAAATTTAATGAAAGTCCATTACCTTTTTCTCTAGTATGGTTATTCCTTGGTATTTAAACGGCTTACTGAATTCAATGAATTCTGCTCTTTCTGGATTAATGGTAAGAGGTGCTACAATCATATCTGCTCTTTCATAAACCAACTCTCCTATGAGACCTGTCCATTCTTTCTTACCACCTTAAAAAACAGAACAAAAACTGTATTGCATCCTAATTTAAATAGACTGATGTAAAACAATACCGGAGCTATTTTTGATCAAATAGTTGCCAAACTGGCCATCGGGGGATAATGCAAGATCAAATGTAAAATTGATCGTACGAGCCAGCTCTTTCAGCATATCCATACAAAATCCTTTGCAACAGTACATTTGGCTGTCTGAAAAAAAAAAATAATAATCCACACGGTCCTTTACAAGACGACCAAAGGAAAATTTCCATCATACCGTCGTGATTGGTAATATTAAAATGTGGACACAGTATTTCATCAGATGCGCAAGCAGCTTCATCTGGCTTTAAAGGTCGGACGTAAACAAACGGCTTTTCCTCGATGGTCAACACCTTCAAATGTGTAGGCAGGATAAATCCCTCGGGCTTGCTCCTCACTCTTCCCGGCCAAACTATGTTGTTATCGTTGATTTTCAACCTCATCCTGTCTTGTTCCTACACAATTATAAAATTTTATAAAGAGAAGATAATATAATATCAATATATTTAACAAATATGAAAACCTTACACTGTTATAAAGATAGTGGCCAACAGAAATATGTCTATTAGGGGCTTGCACATTGACAACATCATATTCAGCATTAATTCTATCTCCGTTGTCATCAAATGCAACTTTTCCTGTTGCTCCTGTCAGTAATACCTGTTTTCTTATAAACCTACATGACAAAATGTATAGTTTATTATTAATAATTGTTATTAATTCTACCATGATAAAAAAACTAGATATTTTTTATGTAAGAACTCAAATCAAAGATGGCACCTACTCAAATAAAGTTTTCCCAGTTTCCCAAATTGACCCTGAGTTATCACAGTCTTTCGGTGCCTCAGTTATATTCCTCGTTTGATTCATGTCCCTTAAGGCTGATGCAAGGACATAACTGTAAAAAAACAAACATAATTTATAATATAAATATATTTGAAAAAGAATTTATATTTTTAAACATTGTGCCAAGGTCAAGGTGATCCTGGTTTCTCTAATTTAGTTGGTTTTTTGGATTTTTGTATTTAGCTGCCTTATAAAAGAAAAGAACATTATTGGGAAAATATCACACAGACCGACTACATAATGGATGTCATTGTATGATGATATCTAATAAACCAAACGACCAGGATGATCGATGACAAAGCTATTGAATTTCTATAGTTACATGCTGTCCTGAATATGAGCTTTTTCATTTGTAGCGTGTACAAGTTTGAGTCCGAGTGTGCCGACTGGTACATTGCTCGTTTCAAGAACTTGCTCAGTCACAATCCATACATATCCTCCTTCTGTCATGTTCAGAAAAGCTGCGTCCCTGAATATAGTCTTGGCATCTCTTTTGCTATAATTTAAAATTTAAATAAGTCTTAGTTTTTGTTCAGAATATGTAAAATTGCTCACCTAGCATAAAGGAGATAAACGCGGGCTTGAGCGTATTTCATTTCCAACAAATGCGATGTGAAATTGTCCACTCCAGGCTCAAACTCAATGACGGACTCAACTTGAACTTTAATTTCAGCGTCGTCCTCGTGGCTTTGGGAAGTTGTCTGGAATCTGCCTAGTATCGCCCTTCCATCGGTGTCGGAGCTGTGTATAAATATTATTTTCATGTAGTTGAAATGCTTGAGCAGCTCGACCCAGACGTCCGCTTGGTGAGAATAAGGAGGTACTGTTCTCAAGAAAGAAACATGGATATTCTACAAAGCAATTGCGAGTTAATATCCAATCAATAAAATTCTATCGCTAAGAAAATACTTTATCAGAAAATGCAGAATCCCTTGAAGATATTCCAATTACAGGAATGTGATAAAAACCACTTGTATATGAGACTGCAGCAGGTGATAGGTCTCCTGTTAACGGATGAGAAACAACCACAGCATAAACCTAAAATTGATATTTATTTCCAATTTCAAAAAATAAATATTTCTGGCTTTATTTTACTAAATTACGTACTCTATTGGCAATTAAAGACTTGCAGACATTAATAGCTGTTCTGATAGGATTGGCATCTATTAAAATGGCTGTTGCATAGTACGTTACACCTCGGGGTACATACTGGCTATCAAAATTCAAATGCTAAAAATAAACATGATTTTTAATTGTAGTAAAATTATTAAATATAAAATACAAACTTTTTATAGGTACTTACAGCTATGGTTTCCTGGAAATGTATATTACTTGCATTGTTACTAAGTACTCCTCCAACATTGAAATAAGTTGGATTCGTCGCTTTTACAGTTGTCAAGAAAATAGCAACGCAGAGTGTTAAAGCATTCATGCTTAAATTCAAATACATCAGATCGACTTGTTAATTCTTTTTACGTGTAAAAATTAAATCGGTATACATTTTGTATAAACTCCATGATCGATGAACTATATATTTAAATATTTGGCTCAATGGAAAAATAGATATGTTTATAAAAAACTAAATAAAACAATTTTCCTACCCTATGAGATGCTGGATAAAATGGAAGAAGGGGTGGGACCTTTGTTGCTAAGCTACCAGCTTCACCCAAATATTGATTCCCTTGGACCTTACTGACCTACATACACAAACCAATTTGTCAGTTTGCATATTAAAAATAGAACAAACTTGTTCTAATTTATAAAATTTATTTATTTCAAATATTACAATTTTTATATTACTGATTTAATGTTGCAGCTAATTTAGATAACATATATATGCACAAGATATAAAATCCAAGAGACCCCATTTCTAAAATGCAAAATTATCATATGTTAATGTAGAAAATGAACGTGCAGAAGAATTGATCTTCCCTTTTGTTGAGAATATTTATGAAATTTATTTAATGATCTATATGAAAACATGCAAAAAATACTGCAGGCACCTCACTTTTTAATCATTATTAAACTCTTGAACCATTATTGCCCTTTCAAACTGTAAAATTGATTTTTCTTACTCTTGACATATAGACTGACTAATTTATAAGGGTAAAGATAAATTTTTACGAAGAAATATTTATAACAACATAACACAAAATATTTATCATAAAAAAAAGTTTATTTTACATTGAATAATTGTTTTACAAAAATTTCTGTATTATGTTTTTAAAAAAATTAACACAACAGAGAAAACCACCTTTGGCATCATTATAGGATTGCAACTTTTGTTAAACTACTACAAACAAATTGCTATGGTGAATGTTAAAGAAATATATAATATATATTATTTAAAAAAAATTTCTTCTACCAAAACTTTTAGGTATTAATCGCAGTAAAATAAAAAATTAATTATTTTTTCAATAAAATAAACACAAGCAAATAAAATGCATATGCCCTTTTCATCTTATCTAACCTCGTAGAGGGATATTCTATCACAGTTGAAATTCAATGAACTTGTCATTTTGAAACGTACATACTACTAACGGGCATAAAATTGATAAATACTTTGATACTGAAACAAGTCTTCCTAGGGTTAACTACTAATTTTACATTTAAATTTACAAAAGACAATGGACATTAGTCCGTCTGCCAGGTGGGTTAACTACTAATACTATTATATTGTTACAAAAGCAAAACTGTAATATATTCAATAGTTTTAAACATAATTGAGATCAGCAACGTCATTAAACTGAGGTACCTTGGCTAATGTGTCCGCTACACTTTTTTTTACCATTTCAGGTTCTGAAAAAACAAAACAAGGATGATTAAAATTGCAGATATTACTTAATAAAGGAAATACTTACGAGGCTTGTATGATTTATGTAAAATCTGTTCGGTGATTTTCTTTGCTAGTAGTTTAAACACCGATCTTGTAGAAATTTTTCCTTTTTTGTACTGCGGAGTCAACTCGGCGACCACAATAGCGGCGATTTTTTTGCGACAGGCGTCCTTGTCTTCTTTTGAAATTATGACACACTCATCAGTATCTTCGTTTCCGAATAAATCTTTAAACCTCTTTTCAACGATTATCCTTTTCACAGGTGATAAACTTTGTAAGATAATTTCTAAATTACATTCTTGTGCGGACAACTCGACAGACCAATCGAGCGGCAAAACATTTTGCATATGACAATGGTGTTCAAAACCTCTCTTGTTTTGTACAATTTTATTTTCTATAATTTGAAGTTTATTATTAGGTTGATTGTTCCTTTCAGGTTCTTTTATGTTAATGGGTGAAACAGGATCAGCGAATAGATCGGCAAGGACTTGCAAACGGTCGTCAAGAGGGGGCCTGGTAATATTTGACTCTTTCATTGATTGAAAGTCAGCTTCACTTTCATCCACATTTAAAGACTCTTTCTTGTTATTGTTCAAGACGTTATTCTTGTTCAAACCTTGCCTGGGTAGGTTGGCAAAAGGGGATTCGACTGGTTTAGGGGTATTTGTAGGAGACATGAGCATATTTAAGAGTTCTTCGTAACTGTCTAAACTTTCTGTCCTTTTAATTGTTTTTGCTTCTTGGCCAGTATGATTAGAGTTTAAAAAAGGGCCAAATTCTGTATACAAAGTTTCAATTTCATCAGTTTGTACTGACTTATCACAACGGTTCATCACGGAATCTGTTTCTGATTGTACGATACTATCTACAAAACCATTATACAGTAATTTTTTCTGCGTTGCCGCCTTAATTTCTGATATCTGTAACAAAAATAAATTCAATGCATAAAGATATTAATGCAAATTCTTCAGTTATTATTATAAAATTTAAGCATATGTAATTAAAAACATAATTACCAGCTGCACCATTGATTTTTGGTAAATATTTGTTAGCATGCAACTCCTCAAAGCCTTTTTCTCCAGCAGTTTTGCGTATTTTACAATATTGCTTTCATCAGGTTTTCTAGCTTCTGAATCAGACGCTTCTGACCATTTTTCAAAATTCTTAATTAGACACCTCTTAAGGTGTAGCATATAAGAATTTCGCACCTTTAAAAAATCAATTAATTAATTGTAAAATAACAAACTTTTATTACAATTTATCATAAGAAAAATATTGTTTACCAGTGCGGACAGTTGTTTCTCGCTCCTCTCATCCTCCAGCACATCAAGCTCATCAGGGGATACATCCCAACTGAGGTTGGAGTCAGTTGTTTGCAAATTATCATTTCTAAAACAATTAAAAATCTCATAATAAATAGAAATAATAAAGGCGGGGTGATTATGTCGATTCACTTTTTTTTTTGTGAGTGTCACACAATGATCCAGATTTAGAACATTAAACATATCAGGTTGAAGTTGAGTAAATTGCACACGTCACTCGACGTGAATAATAATTGTAAACAACAAATCTGTGAGTAGAACCATTTAAATCAAATCAATTTCGAATCAATTAGAAATCATTTACAAAAAGTAAAAAAAAACTTGATTAATTTATAAATTAAACTAATTTAACAAAGAAAGAATACATGAAAGGTGTATATAAATATTTTAGAAAAAAAACAACATTAAGAAATTAAAAATTCTGATGAAATTATGCAGAGAACCGATGGACGAACAAATACAACTCCCTTCTTTCTCTTTCTGGTCGATGTTAAAAAGTTGAATTCATTAAAATGCATACAATCACCGACATCAGCTTTGAGATTTATTTATTGTTTTTTGTCTATACATTTCGGCCTGTCACATAGGTCCCTCTTTTCAAGGTTTCTAAAAATCCTGAAGTGCAAATACGATTCTAGATCTAAGAGACCTGAAGTGGAATACCAGTAGCTTTCTGAAAATGAATGATGTAAACATTGCAACCTTTTGCATACAGCAGTGACAGGACTGAGCATTAAACCATTTTTCTACTTTCGAAGGTTTGCAACCAAATAAATCTGGGCTGAAATATGGAAAATCAAGCCCGATCAGTTTAAACCTGTGCATATACATTGGATAAAAATTGTAGCATAAACTGTGAGGAGCGCAATCACAATTCAAGGCTGATCTTAGCAATTTTCTGTACCAAACCATATATGTAAAAAGAAATTTAAACAAAGGAAGAAAAAACAAAAAGAAATTAAATCATAATAGCCAACTGTTTGAACCAAAATCACACATGAGGTCAAGCTGAAGTAAGATGTAAAGAAAAATAAGGGCAGAAACGCTAAAGTTAAAAATTCTTCTCTGCCTATACAAGACCATCAAAGCCATGAAACCAGACTGAAACCAAATCATCTGAACTCACAACCATTTGCAGAGTCTTGATCCAAAAGATGAAAAATAAATACAACAAATAGCTAATATTTGTTGTATTTATTTTATTATTTATTACCTGTTTATATTTTATTATTTATTTATTTATCCCCTGTATTAGCTGTGCTAGTAAAACCCATTCTAAATCTGTGATAATTAGCTGTGATATAACTCGTAAAAAATTAAATAGTTTAATAATAAATTGTAATGCAAGGCCTGATGGATTACAATGGTATGCATGGATGCAGGGCCGGATGGATGTGGCAATTATGTATCGAACCCAAAAATAGTGACATCTGGTGTTCCTCAGGGTGATCACTTATCCCCTGTTTTATTTACAATTTTTATAAATGTATTATTTGACCCTCTGTACATTAAACATAGCAAAATTAAGTTGTTTGCAATGATGTCAAGTTATATAAATCCGTGACCTCGGTCTTGGACTGTAACTTGCTCCAGAGTGACCTAGACTGTTTGGCTTTATGGTGCCACCACAATAAAATGTAAAGTTATGACATACAGTAGAAATACAAATAATATTAACTATACCTATCAGATTGAAGGTGTTACGCTAGAAAGAGTGGAAGAAATAAGAGATTTAAGTATTACATTTGATAGAAAGCTGTCTTTTGATGTACACATTGGTAAATTGAGAGCTGATTAAACTACTGGGTTTTATCATGAGATTATCAGCTGACTTCAATCATACAAATGTATTCAAGCTTTTATATTGCACTTTTATTCGCACAAAATTATAATATTGCAGTGTGGCCTGGAATCCGCACTATATTGTGAAGGAGACCAAATTAGAACAAGTACAGAAAATATTTCTGAGATTTACTGCTTTCAAACTCGGGATAAGAAGAGACCCCCATGAATATGGTCATGTAATGTCCCAAATAGGTCTAATCAGTCTAAGTAACAGACAGGAACTACTTGACATGGGATTTCTTTACAAGCTACTAAATGGGACAATAAATTGTGATGAACTGTTAACCATGATAAAATTCAATGTGCCTAGTTTCAATTTGAGAAATTATAATGTATTCTATTATCAAGTGTACAATACAAACTATCTGTTAATGAGTCCTATTAATCAGCTCATGATAAAAGGCAACAAGTTCGATGTGGATTGGTTCCATGACAGTTTTTATCAGGTCAAAAAACTATATTGTAAAGTTATCATTGTAAACCATTGTAGATGTTGTAATGGACATTGACCCATGTATAAATAAATAATATATTAAGTTCGCACTTAGATGGATTTCACTACCATCTATCTTCCTTAACGGAATTTCACTACCTCCTATCAAATATACATTACTCAGTACTTTACTTATAATCGTTAGACACAAACTTATTTTGAATTCACAGACAAGAACTATCTATAGCTGTTAAATACTTTGAAATTGCAAATTTAGCAAGTGCTGCTTGTAGATGATCAGGAAAAGACATTTTCGAGAACACATTGACCCCTAGGTATTTGTACTACACTTTTGTACTTACATCTATTTTCCTACCCTTGTAGTTTCATCAACTCTCTGACGCAGCTTGCCTACTATCTTTCCTAAAAATTAAAATTTTAGATTTATCCAGGTTTACGGTCATTCCATTGGTTACAAAAAGCTTCTAATGGGTTAATATTTCTTTGAAGGTCCTTGACTTTATCTACTAGGACCTATATCATCTATGTACAAAAGGATCATTACAAATTTACCCCCTATGGTGACGGTACATTCAAGAATGAAACTTAAGTCATCCAAAAACTAAGAAAATAGGTTCGGGCTTAACAGACACCCTTGTCTCACACCGTTTTAATCTGAAAAAAAACTCCGAAATACCATTTTTATTTTATACAGCTGACACTGTAAAACCAAATAGATTTTAGAATCTTCAGTATTTTGAAAGAGAAACCCAGATTTGTGAGCTTCATAATTAGCGAATTCATATCTACTGAATCAAAGGCTGCCTTAAGTTCGAAAAAAAAAGAAAAAGTATACTTTTCTACATACATGTCAGATAGCCAAGTAGTCATCAAGCTAAATTAAATTAAACAGATTAGCTATGCAAAATAATGTCACCCTCCACTTGGTCCCAGGACATGTAACAGTGAGGGCAATAAGAGAGTGAATGCCCTTGCAAGGAAGGGGGCTGCTATACTGCTGATAGTGCCTGAACCCTTCTGTGGCATAGTGATTCACACCATCATTGGATATCTTACACAAAAATACCAAATGAAAATGAGGAAACAGTGGTATTCACTCAATGAACATAAAACATTCTAGCAAGTTTGGGAAGGAAAGAAAAAACAGAATGCATCAAAAGCAAAACTGACGGGATTCTTAACAGGACACTCCAAACTCAGACAGATCGAATAGGTATCTCAAGAAGATTGGCATAAACCAACAAGGCATGTGCAGATTCTGCAAAGAAGCAGAGCAGCCACCAACATAACAAACTGCAACGCTACATTTGTCTGCAGGAGGAAGTGTTTTGGGATGTTCAACGTAACTGTAGAAGAAATTCAATCTCTGAGACTATAATAGACTGGTTTTTTTTTCTTGTTTTTCAAATTTCTTGATGAACTAGTACTCCCTGGTGTGCTATAGGTACAGAATGGGGAATAAAATTGCTCTCAAATGGTGCAGAATATTACACACCCCGAACATGACATCTTACATCTTAATAATAATAAAAATAAACAAAACAATAATATATTCTCTCAAATATTAATGATTTATAATCAAAGGTAAAACGACATTAAGAAAGAAAAACAGCAAGGAAAGAATATGAAATGAAATGAGGAAAGACGATGAAAAGGAAAGAAAAAGAGATGATGCTTGTTGTTTTTAAAACTCAATGCCATGGACCTGAAACAAACCAGCGAGAACTACTTATACGAGTACTTCCTGGGGCTGCAAACGCCATAGACTTGCCCCGGCAACTCTGAGTATAAGATTATTTGGAGATCGTGAGATGCAGTCTGGTGTGACGTGATGTAGATTTTAGAAAAACATTTTCTTTATCGTGCCAACGTTTCAATCTTTATTGAGATCATCTTCAGAGCTCAAAGTGTTTGTTTTCCGAGTAGATGTGTCATTATTGTGTGTCATGTTGAGAGTGCTTTGACGATGATCTCAATAAAGAATGAAACATTGGCAAGATAAAGAAAATATTTTTATAAAACCTATGTCACACCAGACTGCATCTCATGATCTCCAAATAATCATTAACTAACGGTCACTAAAAACCACACATTTCTGAAGGATAAGGCTAAGCTAGTTATAGCAAAAAAAAAAAAAAAAATAATGAAGCTTGGTTATTTTTATCCTTGCTTGTTGGGTCTGGTATAAGCAGAATAAAATAATTTTTAACATCCAAACTAAAAATTTTTCACCCTGCAGACTCTAGGAAATCTCCTATAAAGTAATATATGCTATCAAATATTCAATAGCTATCTAAACTTTTCGATTTGAATTTTTTTCAGAAAGGTGTGTAAACAACAATTTGCCATGTTAAATAACTTATTGTTATATTGTGCCAAAAATTTTAAGCCTGCTTAGTGTGTACTTTTATAAATTGCAAAAAATGTATAAATTGAGCTATTTTTGGCATTTTTCCTAAGTCATTTTGGTTTCTTTTCGATATAAAGACTTTGTTTGAACCAATAGCCGTCCTTATTTGTTATTTTGGACCATTGGATACTGATTGTTCATTCAAATTGTCCTTGGAAAGAAAATTGCCAAAAATATTCTCTTACCAAAAGAAATTTCTCAGTTACCTCGGACTTGTTTTAGCACTCATTCCCATATCTGTGCGCTCATAATTTCAAACACGAAATCATTGATCAGCATGACAGACCCGATACAAAGATTATTTACTTGTCAATAATAATTATTTTCGGCACAATAATAAGAAAATAACAAAAACAAGTATAACAGAATCAGCAGAATTGAAACCTATTTGTTTACTTCGAGCCCACAAGGCAATTATAAACCCGCCAATATTTCAAAATTTAACAACAATTACTCATAATAATAACTTTATTATCGGGAAATAACCTAATTTTCACCAAACATTACTTGGATGAAATTTTATACACTATCTGTGACTTGTACATGGTTGAAAATAGCAAAGTAAGTCTATTTTTCCATTTGACTTTCTACAATTATTGCCTGTAATGCCACAAGGTACAGTTCTTGACCCCACTTTATTTAACATCTACATTTAACATCCTAGAGGCGTGCGAAAAAGAATTTTGGTGATAGTACACCCTATTTGCAACAACTTAAAAATGTACGGTCCCTATACCAACCCAGTCCCTGATGAGTTACTATTTTTTGTTAGTTTTTCCATGGAAGGCTTCCATGTTTCGGATTTTCACTGACTTCAGGGATCACTATTGTAAGTTCTTATTTCTTACTTCCATTGATGATGTTACACAGAAATTAATTTGGAGTGTTTGTGTTATTTTTATGCTTCCCAGCTAGATCTCAAGCATCATTTTCACACTCTTACTATCTCTATAAATTGTTTTTAAATTTTGTTTTCTTCCTTTGTTTTACTTTCTTTTTACATCCTGGGTTGGGTCCAGAAAATCCCCTTGAAATTTGTTTCATACGTACTGCCAATGCATCTGCAGTTCCTCTTCAAAACTACTAGGAGTTAAAATTACACCCCGATGATCATATGTTCTGATGCTCCATTAATGGAATATGGTGATACACTAAATATGCTGCAATTGTTGTTATTTATGAAATGAGTATGTATTTAATCTGATTAAGCTTTATTATCCATACTTGTCCTGATTTATCTGATGGCAAACCTTTTGAAGGTGTTTGGAAGAAGGTATGATGCTTGGTCCTGTTGATATCATCTGCAAAGGTTGCTCTTCAAGTTTGATTTAAAAAAAAAAAGACAAATTATGAGATTAATAGTTTTTACAGTAGTTATTATTAATTTACACAACTAACAGAATTCTTATTAAAAATTTATTAACAATGATCCACATTAATTACAACAGTAACAGTTATATAAAATATTTCTGTATGTTTTTCAATTACAAACTTAACAGTTTAATCCCAGAGTCAATCTACGCAGAAATTTGAGCTTGTTTGTATTCGAAAACACTCCCTTTTTCAGCGTAGCAGGGATTTTTCTCATCGGAGCTAACGCCGGCCCTTCCACGACTGCCTGGCTTCCCCCAGCCGCCACCACCAGGGGTTAAAATTTGGAAACTGTCCTTTAAACGAGAGACACCTTTATGAAACATCTTGGCGAAATATGTAAAATAGTGTTAAAAAAATAAAAACGCTCTTACCCCTGGTTCGACATCTATAGCAGTTTTTGACTGCAGATATATAATTCTTCCATCTCGTCTGTGCATGAGATTAACACCTTTTGCTCCTGGAGATCCACCTAAAATAAATTAATTTAATTGATTAAATAAAATGACTTGTTTTGCGATCTAAAGGGAGCATTCTTTTGCCAGAAAAGTAAGAAGGTTTAATAATTAATGTTTTTATAGGCATGTAAGAAAAAATCAGATTGAAGCATAAAAAATCATTAAATTGACTACAAAGCTTCAGTCTAACTAAGAAAAAAATGTAAAGAGATTATTTAAAAATTCGTATTTTGTGTTTTTTCACTTTTGAGTCTGAGAGGTGATGAAGCTGTCTTCTTCAATCATTTTGGCATGTCATATAGCCTTTTGTCATCATCTGATGATAAAGACCGCTCAAACTTGTAACACACTAAACTAATTGTAAATTACCAAGCTAAAATCTTTAAATGTTTACAAATGTTCAAAATTTAATGCTCTTTAAATGATTTAATAAGATTTTTTTGTACAATAAATAATTGGATGTAATAAAAAAAGTAAGCTATCTGAAGTTGTTATCTTTTTTACCCATGAAAATCTGATTATCCTCATAAAAATATTTTTCTGCTACAAGTATAAACATATGTAAATGCATAATAAGCATGTAAACGAATGTAAAAATTAAATTAAATTACCTTCCAAGCCATAGGGATGAAAAACACGCCTTTCTGTAAGTATAGATAATGAAATATGATTTCTAAAAAGTAGTATTCTATTGACTCCATCTCCGCCTCTGAAAGCTCCATTGCCACCAGAGTTTTCTCTCAGATTAAACGCTTCCAAAATAATCGGATAACGGTTTTCCAAAATCTCAGGGTCCGTGATTCGAGTGTTTGTCATGTGAGTGTGTACACCGCTCCGCCCGTTCCACGAAGGCCCCTGAAGAACGATTCAAAATAAATTCTAGCTTACAACACGTTTTTGTAAGACTTACAGCTCCTGCTCCGCCTGCTATTGTTTCATAATAGCCCCAAGATTTCTGTCCAAAAGTCACGTTATTCATGCAACCCTGGGATGCAGCGCAAGCCTTAAAAGCGTTCAAAATGACATCAACTATTCTCTGCGAAGTTTGAACGTTCCCTCCAACGACTGCTGCATCGTCTGATGGATCAAGAATAGAACCTTTTGGTAAAATCAATTTTATAGGTGCTAAGCAACCCTAGAATTAAAACTTTATATAGAAATTGACATACGTTTATTAATACAAAATAACAAAGCTTAATATTTTTAGTGTACAAGCACTAAAACTTTTGCAATATTATGCCTAAATATTAATGTAAAGAAGTTAAAAAGGTTAACCTGATTTAGAGGTACATCATGTCCAACCATAGAACGCAAGCAATAGATAAGTGCTGAACTAGATATTGCCTTTGGTGCATTACAGTTTCCCCAAACTTCATAACCAGAGCCCCTAAATTAAATTGAATTAATTAATAAAACAAACTTTTTAGTGATATTTATTTAAATTACATACGTAAAGTCAAATACAGCTGTTCCTTTATTAATGTCAATATTGACGGTTAAACAAATTCGCGAACCATCATCGAGGAAATCTTCTGAAAATAGTTTTGTCGTACCATGTTGTTCAAGTTGTCTTTTGCCAACTGTTTTTAACAAGTCTTGCACTGCTAATTCGGCGTTTTGTTGTATGTAATCCATATAAGATAGTACAACGTCTAACCCATAAGCATTGATTAATTCATTGACTAAAATAATTCCCTAAAGAAAAGAAATGCCTTAGAACAAATGTGACAGGACAGGGCATATAGAACATCTTGAACCTTCTGATTAGCTGCAATTTGCGCTTGGAGGTCTGCAATGTTATCATGGAGATTCCGTGTTCCTGATGAGCCTGGCCTTTTGGCCGGCTTCATAAGCTCTTCCTCGAGCTCTTTTACATGGAAGTGGCCATCACGAACAAGAAAAAAACTCTTGAAAGAAGCGCCTTCTTCTAAAATGTGTTTCGAGTGAGGTGGCATCGAACCAGGAGTGATACCACCAATATCGGCATGATGGCCTCGACAGGCGACAAAGAAAACAGGTCTTTTAACATTCCTATCAAAGTTTTTTTTTTAAATATTAAATTAAACATTCTAATAAAATCATAATAACGTACTTGTAAAACACAGGTGTTATAACTGTAAGATCAGGCAAGTGAGATCCTCCTGCCTTTGGGTGGTTTGATAAAATTACATCTCCCTCTTTTAAAGAATTACCGAGTAGTTTTAACTAAAATTATGTATTTTTATACTTTCACATTCTAGTTTAAAAAAAGTAAAGTTAAGGATTAAAAAAAGCTAATTGCTTTTATTAATTTATTTACTTTGTAACAATGGAATTTCAACTACAGAGTTATATGAAACCTCGAGGATTTTGAAAAAAAAAAAAAAACTATTTGCAAGTATATCAGGTTCAAGTGCAGAGCCGCTGGATTTGAACCAGGGACCTTTACCTTACAGTGATGAGCACCATGTCACATCTAAACCGTTGTAGCCACCAGCTTTTAAAAAGTTAAGTAAATTAACTATGTGGTCTCTCAAGGGAATTTTTTTAAAATTAAGGGAATTTTAAAATTAAATTAGTTTTTCATAGTAGTAAATAATATAAAATCAACTTTAGTTTGCTCTCTATGACTAATGCCTAACCAGTAAAGACAAAACAATAAAAATTATATTTAAAATAAAATTCAAATATGTGAGTTTCTAGCAATCTGGAGTGAACTGAGAGTAATCAGTAACATGTTAAGTGGCAAAACTAAGTCTTTCTACTTTCATAAAACATTTTAATTATTATTTAAATAATTTTTGATAAAGATTTGAAATATTTATTTGTAAAAACAAAACTGATAATCAAAATTCCAAAGAACATGAAAAATATGGGAATTTTATTTTTTACCTGAAATTGAACAGTGTCTTGCATTGATCCCAAATGAACTGGTATGTGTGGAGCATTGGAAACCAATCCACCGTCAGGTCCAAATAAAGCACAGGAAAAGTCCAGTCTTTCTTTGATGTTAGTAGATATTGCTGTTCTCTGCAAAACCCTAAAGGAAAAAATCTCTAAAATTTTATAATAACTTAAATAAAGATAATTAAAGCAAACCTTCCCATCTGTTCGGCAATGCTCATAAATCTATGTGAAAAAATGCTCAGCTGAATTGCATTGAGCTCTTGGCCTACTTTTTTTTTTCCGAGTTTTTCTATTTTGACGATTATATCACCCGTCTCTGTGATTGTAGCTTCACAATGCGGTTCAATCAAAATGGTGCTCAACTCGTCCATAATCAACGCAGGCCCTTTAATTTTATGGCCATAAATTAGAAATTGTAAAGTAAATACATCTGTGTTCAAATAACCGAACGTTTCAAAATACACCTTTACAACCTAAAATTAAAATCTATAATCAATAAACAAAAAAACTACTTTAAAACAGTTTATTTGCCTTCTGGGGGTCAATACTTTATAAAACAGTACAACGAACTTCACACGTACATTTTCAGGGATACATTTTCCTTTAGAAGGTTTCATAACGCTTTCTTTTCTGGGCTTAGATAAGCCCACACCTCTGACTCGTATGTCATCAACAAGAATGTTTCTATCAGGGATGACGAAGCCAAATTCTGCTTTATACCTATAAACATTCTATATGAATATCTTTTGTGGTATGAGGGTAAGACTGGAAATATAAAACCTTGTTAAGAATGTAGTTTCAAAACTTTCCATGTTGTCGGACCAGTTATTGTTTTTGGATGAGCACATCAGACTCCCGTCAGTACCTTCGTAACGCAAATTCAAAAAATGTTGGCACTGAATGTTATCAGGCAAAAATCCCTGAACTTTAAGCTCTTTAACACACTGGTTCTCCAGTTTCTTAAGTTGTTCAACAATCGCTGGATAGCTATCTTAAATTTTAACAATGATAAGTGCATAGTTTAATTTGTACTTTACCAAAAAGTGATTAAGTGACAATTACTTTTTTTTAAGATGTACGTCGAAGGTTTTTGCTCTTCATGAACAACATCAGCGTATGCGATACCATAAGCGGAAAGTATACCGGCATACTTGTGCATAAAAACTTCTGTTATCCCAAGATCCCTTGCAATTGCACACGCGTGTTGACCTCCTGCGCCTCCGAAACAAGTCAACACATGATCTCTCGTGTCAAAGCCTTTTCCCTGCGAGAAATTAAATCAATTTTGAAAAAAAAATCACAAAAGAAAAAAATCAACTACCTGAGTTAAAGCTCTTATGGGTCGACACATGCTTTCATTAGCAACTTTAATAAATCCCATAGCCACTTCTTCAACTGATAATTTATTCTTTTCCCCTTCGGAAGACAAGAAAGAATTAATCTGAAATAAGTTCTTATCTTTGTAATTACTCTATCTAAATTAATATTATTATACTTATAAACTCAATTAATTTTAAATATAGTTTCAAAAATATTATATTAATCGATATTCCAATTTGCAAATAATTAGGTTTATAGATGTTGAAAATAATTATTAATAATATAATTTTTTGTTGAATTCACGAGGAGCGGTCAAGAATGAGGTAATTTTTTATTAGAAGAGAAGAATGTTTTTCATTTTTTTATTGACGTTTCGACCTTTATTCGGGTCATCTTCAGGGTATAAAGTATGGTGCTATTCTTGTGGTGTCATATTGGTGTTGTGTGAAATTGTTGTTAAACAAAAGCTATAACTGCTATAAAGCTGACTGTATTTACTTTTTTTTAGTTTGTGAGTGTGCAATATTTGTGCTATATTTATTTTTTACAAGCATTATATTTTAAATTAGCATAAGTATGAAAGAAGTGGCAACGTGTACATTTTCTGGACAATAGTGTAAAACCATAAATAATAAAAAAGCATGAATATGAAACAAATTTGTTGAAATGCCACACAACAAATAAAAAATTTGAATCTTCTAAATTGGCATAATTGCCAAAAAACTTACACTATATTATTACATTTGCAAACAATAATTACATTATTAATACAGCTTAATAGTATGATTTTTTATGGAAACTACCTCTTCTTTTAATTGTTCAAATTGTTCTAAGGCAGCTTCTTTATCAATTGGTTCCTTTTCATCAGGTCCAAATATTTTTGGAAAATATTCCGGCAGCAAACGCCCCAGAACTAGATTTGCATCCGTGACTGTCAGATATCCTCCTTTTCTATAACAGACAGGCCCAGGGTGAGCACCAGCACTTTCAGGACCCACTACAAAAAGACCAGAGCGAAAGAAAAGCCTAGAACCACCCCCAGCGGCCACGGTGTTTATATCCAGCTGTAAAAACACATTTTAATAAATAAAAGCTACATACTTGGCTTAAATTTACCTGAGGGGCCTGAAGTGTAACTCCAGCAACAGTAGACTCAAAAATGTGTTCGTATTCTCCTGCAAAACGACTCACATCAGTCGAAGTACCGCCCATATCAAAACCAATTATTGGTTTTGATCCCGGTGTGGTTTGAGCATAACCAACTACGCCACCGGCAGGACCCGACAAAACTGCCCTAGATCCATTGAACCTGAAAGAACACTTATTATTATTAGATTTACCTTTCCCTTTATCATCTACTCACAATGTCATCGGTGTTAATCCACCATCACTTTGCATAAAAAGTACATTTACATTTTTTAGATCATCTTTAAAGCCAGAAGCAAAACTCTTTACATATTTCTTAATATGAGGTGTCAAATAAGCATCAGCACAAGCTGTATAACCTCTGTTAACTATTTTAACCATAGGCATGACTTGATGCGACAATGATATATTTGTAAAGCCCAAATTCTCTGCTATTTTTCCAATTTGTAGTTCATGATCATGCCACCTTAAAAGTATTTAAATAAATTCAATGTTTTTAAATAGCGTTGATTAAAAAAAATTAATATACATGTATGAATGCATTAATACAACTGCGATGCTTTTGATCCCTTTGTCAAGCAACTTTTTTAAATCCGTTGTCACCTCTGTCTCATTGAGGTGCTGTTTAATTAAATATCTTTCACCTGATACACTTTTTACAAGGTCCCATGCTTTTGCATCAGGTAGCAAACATCTTTCCTTCATTTCTGGTACAATCCTACAGTTGACCTCTACCACTTCTTCATATAAAACTTCAGGCATAAGGATTTTCTATAATATTATTTCTTTTGTATAGATTTCAACGAGTTTAAAAAACAAACAAAAATGTAAGCATTTACCAAGTCAAATATTTTAGGTCGTGCCTGATTCCCAATGTAGAGCAAGTCTCGAAATCCTTTGGTAATAACAAGTGCCATCTTTTCGCCTTTTCTTTCCAACAGAGCGTTGGTAGCTACCGTTGTGCCCATTCGTATCCATTCTATATTGTCACAGCTTATTTTTTCACTCTTTGAAATATTTTTCCCAGTTATCTGAAAAAATAAAATACCAACACAAATATCAAATACAACCAGTACCTCATATGAATAAGTTTGACTATTAATTCACACTTTAACTTAAAAATAAAAGTTTTGGCCTGTAAAATTTGTACATTTTCCAACGTTTCCCAGAAATAACTTAAAGATAACCATTATTCAATGGAATTTCTTTTATAGGCCCTAGCTTAAATAATACAAGGGTTCAAAGGTTAAAAATAAAAGGCAGACATTTTTAATGCAAGCTATAATTTCAAATTTTAATTTTAACCCCCCCCCTCCAGGTGACGAAAAATTGTTTAAAAAAAATTTCTTATGTATTAATTAATAACAAATTTGTACAATAATATTAATTACAAAATGATAAAGATAATAAAGAAAACTGTGTTAATACTTCAGAGAATTATAAATAATTTTATAGATATTATGTTTCAACGTCAAAATGTCATATCTAAAGTAATATGAATTTGCATAAAATGCCGAAGACTGTCATTAGAAATCATTAAATCAGAGTCAGTTTACTCTTGTGTTTAATAAATTATAAGGTAACAATCAATGATTTGTTTCTTCTTTGTCTTGATTCTTTGCCATATGTAATAAAATT
The DNA here is from genome assembly GCF_000648675.2 of Cimex lectularius. Lineage (NCBI taxonomy): Eukaryota > Metazoa > Arthropoda > Insecta > Hemiptera > Cimicidae > Cimex > Cimex lectularius. The sequence continues at coordinate 100,907 of NW_019392734.1, forward strand.
GAGCAATCTACATGTTATATTTGTCTCCATAAAAATTAGTTTACAGACTGAAGATGGTAAAATGCTGAAAAGCCACTGGTAGACAAAATCAGGTATATTATAAGCAGAGATGGTGGTGGTATCCAAATAATTCAGTTTACTTTCATGAATATTAGACTCAGTGGTAGGCTTTTTGAGCATTTTAAGTAGTCATGAGTAAAAATTATAATGAAATGCCAAAATGCATCTGGCAGAAAGAATTGGCAAAGGAGATCAAGCTGTCCAAATCATAAAGTCTTTCTGTCCTGAAAATGAGCTTCAGTGGTGGGTTTGTTTGGCATTTTCAATAGTTAGTCTGTATGAAGTAATTAAAAAGGCAAAACCTGCAACATAGAGGAGGCAGTAGTTGTTAATTTGCTGGGGCGTAAGATAGCTCTTGGAAATTTATTCGAGAATGACAAAATTATCTGACAAGGTAGGCCAATTAAGCTGATCAGAACTTATCTAGCAACATTTCTTAGTATAATATTTCAACACAATACATTACAATTTTAAGAATCTGTAGTTTTGTAATTTTTGGTTAAAAATTAAGCAAGTTCTATAAATTGATAATCTTTGGTCAATATGCACCAATGTTTCCAATTAGCCATGGTCATTATATCTACTAATATTAAAAATTGTACTTTTCAAAAGTTGTTGACTAATTGTATTATTTTCTTTTTGATCAACGCTTTTAAAAACTGTGCTTTCCTCCTGTGGTCTGCAAGGTAATGAATCTGCAATTTGAACCTTACTGATCATTCTGCCAATCCTCATTGTATTGGTATTTCGCCATCTTCAGTTGGTTTTTTATGTTGTTTGTTGTGAGGGGTGAAGTAAAACCGATGGTGTTTCGGTAGAGTAAAAATCACTGCAAAAACAATAAGTCATGTGGCACATTTGAGACATTTGGTGAGATGTCATAAGATCTTGCTAATGAGCCCGTAATTTCAAACTCACAAGCAATTTTAGTCTGCCTATCTTTACTGTTTTGGTTTGTTTGTCTCATTTAGCCATCTTCAGTGCAAAAGTGATGGTGATCCAATGGGGTTTTGTTGAAGACTACGAAAATAAGTGGAGCAAGAAGGACTTGACACCGAGCAAGTCAAAATCATCGGTAATGACCAAATTACAGATTGACCTTTAAAGCCTTTGATTGCTAAGTAAAGAATCTGAACTTTGAACCGTACAGTTTATTTTGGCATGAGTATCTTTACTGCTTTGGTCTGTCGGGCATGTTTTGACTTCTCACCATCTTCAGTGCTGGTTCTGTTAAATTGATGTTGACAAATCCTTACCAAGAACGACAAAATTTAAAAATGCGGACATCTTTTTTAAGAAATACATTGGTGACAACATATTTAACACTGAAGATGGCAAAAATTTGTAACAGATAATGTAGATAGTCCAAAATGATTTGAAATGCCCAAAATTCAAATTCCCAAAGAGCAAATATAACAATTCTAAGAACAGTGCAATTTTTAAATAATTGTAATTCAAAAATACAATTGTGTGTAGGTACTTGTTTATCAAGGGTTTCTGCACTTTGTCAAAAGAGAAATTTTAAACAACTATTAATGAGTGTATAAATGTTTTGGTAAACTTGGTGATAGGAAAAGAATTTGCAATTAAATTGTTAGACCATATCAAATCAGTAGATCAACCGTGAAGGTTGGCAGACCTAGGGAGATCAATACTGTTTTTTAAAAATTATAAAAGTCCTGCGTAAGGCTTATATCTAGGCTTTGGTTTATAAAGAGCAATGCTACATTTTCATAGCATTTGATAGCTTAAGTAATGACTGAAATTTGAACTAAACGGATTAATTTTGCCTGACTATCTTTACTGATTTGTCCTGTCAGCCATGTTTTGACTTCACACTATCTCTGAGCTGGTTTTGTCAAGAATGTAAAACAGTAAACTTGGTGATAAGAAAAGAATTTCCAATTAAATCGTTAGACTATGTCAAATCAGCAAATCAACCCTAGCAGACCTAGGGAGATCAAAATTGATCTCAATTCTGTCAAAACGTAAAAAAAAGAAAAAATTATATAAAAGTTCTGCGTAAGACTTATATCTAGGTTTTGGTTTATAAAGTGCAATGCTACCTCTTCAATGATGCGCCTGATGCCTTCACGAGGTGCATCCTCATAGTTGGCCGGGTCGACTGAGAGCAGCTTGAGAGTCTTGACATCTCCGTTCGGACACTGGGCATACACATCCGTAAAGGTGCCTCCCCTGTCGATCGCAAACCTGAATTTTCCGTTCATTTCCAAGTCGAATCGTGTTAAATTGAAGAATAAGAAAATTGATAACAGCCTCTGATATCCTTTTTATCTTATCTTTGAAATTTGTTCTGCAAACGTGATTCCGGCCCCAACCCGTCGGTCTGACAAGTGAGATGAAAATAGATGTTACTGAGATTCTGTTTGACAGTCGGGTGATAGCGTTTAGTCCCTTATCAACAGCTGGAGGCGGAAACTCCTTCTGCGGTTATCGTAACCTCCCGGTTTAATAATAAAGAATTTTTTTCGCGCAGCAACAAAATACAAGGCGCAGTTTTTTCTCACAGTTCTGTTTATATTCGTCCGATTTTGTATAAATGAGCTTAATAGCAAATGGTGTAAAATGGTAGAGCCGATATTCGATTATCAATTTAGGCTGATCCTGATTGGAAATAGCACGGTTGGAAAGAGTTCTCTTTTGAAATACTTCACCGACGGAAAATTCGCCGAGGTCTGTATATACAATTTTACTCCTAATTGCTTTATTCTTGGACCTTTCCCCACTCGTTTTGACCTCTACTTAATTTACTATAAAATTTTAACATAGACAATTTTAAACGTTGACAAACAATAACAGAATTGTTCAAAAAATAAGAATCTCCCAGTTAGTCAACATTTCCACCATAACTTCATAATTTTCCGAACAAATAAAGAACCCTGTCGTAATATAAATTGTTGTCGAGCATTCCGACCGAATCACAAATTCCAAAAAAGACTCTTACAAACATTAAACAAAACGAGTCGCATTTTCCTAAATAACAAATAGCTACTATTAAATCTAAAGTTTAAAAACATCACAACAAATTTTGTTACGTTGTGTAATTAATCCTGAAAGGTATTATCGCTGTTATAAAAATTAAACATTCTGTAATAAAAAAATGATAATTTTGGGTCAATATGCACGACTATTTCCAATATTATACATGGTCAATTATACTTAGCAATGTTAAAACCTTTTTAATTAACTTATTTTAAAGCATTTCACATTTTAGCCTTGATTTCCATTTTTGATACGTATGATTAATTTGAGCAGTTGAATGAGTCATGACTTCTTCATGAGGGTTCAACAATGAGATCCATATGCCCTATGACTCAGCATTATTAGTTGTTACATAACAAAAACATTAAAACTCGATAAATTAAAACATAAATTTGTACTGTAATAAAATAGAAACTAAGGCGCAGATCACATTCTGATATCACAACCACTTGATAACAACAATAACAAAATTGTTCATAAAGTACAGTAAATTATAGCACTATAAATTCTATAATAAAATGCCTTTTTCTTTATATGTACCATGGTTTTCGATTAGAAATGGTCATTATATTTAAATTTCCAATTTTTATAAGAGGGTTGAGAAGAAAAATTAGTGTCACAAGCGGGATTTGAACTTATGACCTTCAGTCTAATAATTACAGATAATTAATTAAATAATTGTATTTAAAAGTGTTAGAAGTTGTACTTTTCAAAAGCTTGGTCTCATTGTTTTTCAAATACTTACAAATATTTGTAAAACTCAGTTAAAACATGAATACCAGTTTTATTTGAACTAAGAATAGAAAATATTTTGACATCGACAAATTTAATGTTGTCATATAATAACAAAATTGTTCGAATGGTCATTTAGTCCACCTATCCTCACTGTTTTTGTTCTGTTCTGCCAGACTTATTTAGGTACTTCTCCAATTTCAGAGCTAGTTCTGTCAAATCGATTTATACAAATACATAAAAAGTATGAAATACTGTTTACAACAGATCCTTGCTGATTTCTTATTGACTGACCAATCCAACATAGAAAGGTCAACCAAGCTATAAGATCAAATTACAGATTTTAAAAATTTAGTCTTGATTTTGGATGTGTATGATTAATTTGAACAGTAAGGTTGGCTGTTGAATGAGTTATGGACTTTATAGGGGTTCAACAATGATCAGAAAAAAAACGCAAATTTCTTTTAATTATAACATAAATACCATGCTTTAATTAAAATGAAGGGCACAGATCGCATTTTGGCATTGATGGCCAGTTTAACATTTACAAATAACAATTCTTCCATCCTCATTTTTTCTTTTGTTTTATAATCAGCGTTGGTGTTGAATTCTTAAAAAACAAATATGTTTCTAACTCCAAATAGCCCTGAAGCAGGATGAAATCCTTAGTCCAAAAAAATAAATAAATCGCAAGATTGATGTATTTTAGGAGTTCCACATTTTTAGACCAACTCTGGTTATTCTGATGATTCAGACAAAAACACAAATCACCAGCAGAATTAATGAAATTGATTAATTTATAATTTTCTACAAAATAAGCGGATATTAATAACTTTGGCTAATATGAATCGCATTTTGATTTATACCATTTCAAAATTTGATTTCCTCAATTTTGGTTGCGTGTGATCAAGATTGACTGTTCAATGAGTCATGAGGCATGAACAATGGAAGCCATATGTTCTGTGACTCAGCATGTTGTTGTTGTTTCAGGGAAAAAATGTTTGTAAGTACCTATTCGTTTGAACTCAAATACACCTGTCGTACTATGGAAGTTCAAATATGATATCAAAATCCAACCGAGCTTCAAATTGATTAATTCTCAATCTTCGTTGCAGAATTGATGTTGAATATATGCCAAAGATAGCTTTATTGACTGGGTCCATATGATCTTTGACCCAGCATATTGATGTAGTTTAAAGAAAAGAAACATATTTATATCAAAACTCCAGTAGAGCTAGCTTAAAATGAGATAATTAAAGTAGACAGTATTAATCTCCAACTGATTGCTTCAAAATTAATCTGTAATGAAAATGAAAATCGGTAATCTTGTTCACAGTTCACAGGCAAAAAATTGATGTTTAATTCTGCACAATGGTTGTTTCATAAAAAGAAATGTATTTCGTAAATGAATTAAAACTTCAGTGTAACGATTATATTATTGGAGAACTGTCAAAATTCAACTGATTACCTCCAAATTTATCAATCAATTAATAACAGAGCCGACAAGGTTTAACTGCTGAGTGTGCTATTGTGTTTTTATTTGTAAGGTTTTAATTTTTAACTTCCATAGTTAAAATAATATCCTGAAATCTTTAGGTATTACATTGATGATGACAAGCTTCAGCACTGAGTCCAATTGTCACATGACTCAATTAATGATGTTGCTGTTTCTGACAAAGGAATTGAACATTCTCATTTTATAAATCATGTTAAATTATGAAAAATGGTGGACACGGTTAAAAAACTATCAATTCCAAATGATTACCTACAAAATTATTAAACATATTTTTACAGTTGTCTTAAAAATTAGGTTTTATAAATAAAACAATCTTAGGATTTCAATGATTTCTTGGCTAATTTACTCTAGTTTTTGCAATTATCTATTATCTAGTTGCTGACCAAACTAATTTAGATGATAAGCACAGAAAGGGAAAATGTGTTCCGTAGTGTAAACACTCTGGATATCAAGCTCATTGGCCCATCCTCAGCTGCCCTTACAAATCAATACAACCAAAATAAATAGATACTAATTAATTATTAAGTAAAAAATTAAAAGCTATTGATTAAAATTATTGACAAAAGTTATTTGTTGGGACTGTGCATAATTTTTCAATTTAAATAGATGTGACTGCACATAAACACACATACATTAATGTATATAGAGCACTTAAATGCCAATGAGCTCCAAATATCTAGAATAAATTAGATTACAGAATTAGAACTAGAAAATGTGGAACATACAATAATAAAAATTGTAAATAGTATATAAATTAATTTAATGATGTTTAAACATTTGTTTAATACTTATACTTTTTCACACATTTCAACATTTACATTTAGACCTAACTTTGATACTTAGACTTAATTATATGCAAATACAACGTTTAGTGACAACCTCATATGATGTACGACTCAGCATAACAATATTATTACAAAAAAAGTTTGTTTTATTGGTCCTAATAAATGGTTCTCGAGTGCAGTAAATTATATACAGAACAAAGGATTCCTTCCAAGGTTAATGATGCCCTCATATTTACAACAGTTTCACAATATTTCTTCTGAATTAATTACGCTAACTCGCTTTCAACACTTAAAGCCAAATGTACTTTGTCATTTACACAATTAACATCATAGATGTCGGTGAATAAAGGAAAAATTGTCAAAATAATTCACAGTCCAAATGCTGGAGATGGAAAGTACTTGAAATTTGGTTTGACCAAGAAATCAAGCAAGGACGGAAACATGAGATTGATCGGAGACAAGCTAATTTATTTATTTACATATATACCTACATACAGATCAAAGATCCTTTGACAAAGAATATAAATCACGAGGTTATAAACAATTTAAGTAGCATATAAACGAAATTGATAAAATAAGAAAAACATAACAACAACAAATATTAATAACAATTTAATTAATCCATATTTCCTTCGTGGTACCATATTAATTATTCCAATTAATTTTTTTTGTGTAAGGTTTTTGGTTGAGATGAAAAACCTTAGATAAAAAGAATAATTAATTGGATTAATAATGATAATAAACAATCAACTATTTATACTATATAATATCGTATATAATAGAACAATTATATTTTATATAATACAACTTTATTTATTTTTGTGTAATGTTTAGTGATTGTTAATTAATGTTTTTTTTAAAGATCGTGAGATGCAGTCTGGTGTGATGTAGGTTAGAAAAACATTTTCTTTATACAATGTTTCATCTTTATTGAGATCATCTTCAGGGCTGGGAATTATAAACGTTTAAATTGTACTTATAACATATGAGATTTATACAATGATGAATGAAATGAATTCCTCCATTATACACCACCTCTCATGGTTTACTGCTTGCATACATACATACATGTTTCTGTCATTCCTTGTACATTTAAGTGATAAAAACCAAATTTACTATCTTAACATCAGGTCGAAGCCAAGTTTTTAGTTAACACAATAAATCACAATTGATAATAGGTAGTACATCCAGTTCCACCACTAACATTCTGGTAAAACATTTTAAGAACAGGGGCATTTGATCCATTAAAAAAAAATTATTTGACAAAAGAGATAAATTGACTATTGTAGTCACAATTTGAATATATTGTATAGCAAGATTATGTTCTCCAGATGCTGTTCTTTCTTTTTTTATTTCTTACTTTTGCTCAGAAAACCCATGCTTTTGGTTTTGGGTGCAGTCTCAGGAAACTGAAAGATCAAATTTACCATTCTTTCGCTTTAAATTTAAGTTGTTGGGAATGAATTGTTATATTGCAGAGCTTTCCACTATTTTACAATTTGATAATATAAAATAAAAAGTTGTTTCTTTTGATCAACTTTTTATGGCCACTGTTTTGGTAATTCAACTCAAATGAAATTTATTTTAATTTTACCTTTCATAAAAGCTTTTAGCTTTCCCTCGAATTGGCCATAATGTGTATTCGTTTTGGATTAAAGAATCCCATTTTTTAAATATTATGTTAAAAGTATGAACTCCCAGACAAAATGACTTGAATTATCAATTAAAAGTATTCAAATTCTGAAAAAAAAAAAAAAATGACGAAAACTCAACAACAACAAAATGTCAATAGTTTTTAAAGATGTTTCTGATAAGACAAGAACACGTACAAACAAATTCCTGGAGTTTTATTTTTTTTTTAAATCACTGAAAAATTAAAAAAAATAATGTAAGAAAGTTAAGTATCAAAAGTTAACAAAAATTATAGATTAAAAGGCATCATGATTGACAGAGTAATGTGAATTGATCATAATTATTAAGAGGAAATCTCTAAATTAAACCCATGGCTCATTTTCAACCACACTATTATTCTAATATTTTAAATTTGTTTGTTTTAGATTTCTGATCCTACTGTCGGTGTGGACTTTTTTGCCAGACTCGTTGAAGTGAACAACGGTACAAGAATAAAATTACAATTATGGGACACAGCCGGGCAAGAAAAATTTCGGTAATTACTCTCTTATCTCCATTGCTGTCTTGTTCATTTAAGACTTAAATTATCATCACATCCTGAAAACAAAAACAATTACATAATAAAATTTCAAATTATTTATCAGGCAATACACTGCCAATTACTTTCTTTTCATAGACTGTTTATTTCATTAAAAAAGTTGTTTATTTCTATTGCAATTTTAAGCTGAAGGTATTATGTTTTCATATAATACTAAACTTTGATGACTAAACACCACACATATAATACAAAAGTTTAATTTTTATAAGTTTTAAGGGGTTCATTACTCATATTATATTTTAATAATAATTAAATTATATCTAGTATGCATTTTGAAATCTTGCATGTCGTGTGTTGTTTTCTTGGAATCATTTCAGTTTGTATTTATTGTAAATTAATTATTATTTTACTATTGTTATATTTAAAGATCCATCACCAAATCTTACTACCGCAATTCAGTGGGTGCCCTCCTTGTTTATGACATTTGCAATCGTTCGAGTTTTGAGAGCATCCCCCTTTGGATGATGGAGGCCAAGCGTCATATAGATCCCCATGAGCCCGTGTTTGCTCTGGTTGGTTGTAAATTAGATTTAGTGAAAGCAGGGATTGAGAGGGAAGTGTCAGAAGAGGAGGCTCAACGTTTTGCTCAAAAGCACGGAATTTTCTACGTTGAGACGTCGGCAAAGACAGGTCTAAATGTCGAAGAGGCGTTTAGGGCCGTGACCCAACAGGTCTACAACAGGATACAGTCTGGTGAATACAAAATCGAAGATGGCTGGGATGGGATCAAAACAGGCTATGCTCGCCCAAGCGGGATGGATTTTAATTTCATCGAAGCTGACACAGCAAAATCAACTTGTTGCTAAACTTTTTAAATGAATATCTATTTTTTATTTTTAAATATGTACTCAAATGTTGACTTTTTGTCATGTATTTACATACCCATGTTTTATCACTTTCTATTGTGAAAATTTATATTACAAATTTATAATTATGTTATCTTGCCAAGATTATATGGTACGTTAATTTATAAAATCTGACTTGATTAATCTAACATAAATTTTGGTTGACATTTCGTATATCAAAAAAATATCTTATATATATCATCACATCCCTTCTACAACTTAAAAAAATTCATTTTGTGATTCAAAAATTAAATGGGGTCTTATTTTTAGTTCTAATAACTGTACAGAAATGTACATACTTTTATTTTGTGATATTACATTAGTCGTGTATTTCTTTTTGGAAAGTTGTCTTTGATGTAAACCACAATTTTTTTTAAAGTATTTTCAGAATTGCAAAATGATTACCATTAAGAACGTAGAAGACTGATATTTAACGGCACAGTTACTCGGAATGTTTATATTTAAATAAGTAGCCGTAAAATAAAATGATCATATAATTATACTCAAATATTCAGTCATATGTAGAAAAAATTAGGTCTTAGGAAACATTAATGTCGTTAGAGCTGTAATATATATTTTTGTTTCTTTATATTTGTAAATTATTTAACAAAACAATGTCTGCCTATTTTCCTCGTTCATTTACTTTGAACATGGTATAGTCTTACCTTCTATTTATAAACATAAAATACATTTCTGTTTTATTATATCTAGCATTATTATTTTTTGTTATGAAATGTGAGAAAATAAACATGTTTGTGACAAATTTATTTTACCTATCCTTTTGTGGTATATGCACGTTGTTTAAGTTTTGTTGATCAAATATGTATTTTTAAGTTTACAAAAAAAAAGCAAAAGAGGGTATATTAATTTTTAATTTATTATTGTTAAAGATTAATGTTTTTACCTAACAAAGATATTTTTTGTTACAATTAAAAACTAAACAAAGATCAGAATAAGCATTTATTTAAATAAACAATTTCTTGGCACTGTATTCAACATCTTGAACCAAATATTTTAGAAAGGTCTCCTAAAAAAACATAAAAAAATATATTTTTAAATTTACACTGTAGCTATGTTATTAGTACCTTGATTTGTTTAACTGAGATAGCAGCTCAATTGTTTTTGAAGGTGGAGTAAACGAGTGAATTTTATTTCTAAGTGAACTGTAAAAATATAACATAGTTTATAAATTAAAGTAATGTTACTTTGCAATGCATTATTACCTATTTGAACTCAATGAATTAATTAAAGGTGTATGTGACGACTCTGAAGAGAAAGGAGAAGCATTTTTTACCCTAAAAAAATTAACAAATTTATTGACTCTTTTCAATGATAAACCTAAAATGAAAAATTATATTTGTATTTATTCGCCTTGAATTTCCAAACATGCTTCCCATATTCATCGATGAATATGGAGTAGCTTGAGACCTTGCGAAGTTTTGGCTCATTGTATTCAATGCCTCATCAGGTGAATCCTTAAAAATCATCTTTCTATATCATTTTTGTTTAAATAATTTGTTTTGACAGACTTACATGGAAACTTGTTTGTTGAAATGGAGATTTATAAGACGTAGAAGGATGGAAGGATTTGCTAGCATACCAACCTAATTTTCTGTCAAGGAAATAAAACAGAATTATCCAAATAATTATCATTTGATTTTATACCTATTCAACTCCTCGATGTGATTTTCCAAAGAAAAACATTTTTGTACCAGAGATGCGTTCTTTTTTTCTAGACTGTAGTATTTCATCTCTAGATCTTTAAATATAGGTTTGGCCCTCGAATATTTTTGTGCCTGAGTTTAAATAGTTATGGTTATGATGACATGGTTTAAATAAATCGTTCACAACACATACATTAATTTTGTAATAAGACATGAGCTTGAAGCGTTGTGTATTTTGATAATCTAACACCTTCAAAAATGTAGAAGCTTTTTCGTTTGCATCAGAAAATAATTCTTTTATTTCATTAGGCATCTAGAACTCACATTTCAATAGAAAGAGGAATTTTTCATCATAACAGAATTTTTCTACAAACCTCTGAATTGCATAGAATCACTTTACATGGAGTTGCGCATCTCCTACACATGGGCTGTTCTATTAAAAACAGAAAGTTCAATCTTCTCATGAAATTAGGTTTTTTTAACAACTACCTTTGTTAAAACACTGTTCACAGATTACATGGCAGCAATTTGTAACGAAAAATTTGCGATTACTCTCTTGAGATGGTCTTGTGAAGCACGAAGTACAGAAAACCCAAAACATTTTGAATCTTCCCAATTATTGGAAGCTTAATGTAAGAAATACAGACTGATTCTGATTATTATTTTAAAAAATAGGACTACTACAAATTATAGAAAAATAAGACAATTTACAAATACAAAATTTAAATTTTCATTTCTTATGAAAACATGGCTTTCAATTTCAATTTATTAGTATGCTTAGTAAACAGGAAAATTTTGTTTGGTCCGATATAGCGGTGGGATGTTGTGGGCCTCAGCTTTAATACTCTTTTTAGGAGGTTGATGATGTCATATCATGATAAAACTTTTATACATCATCAACCTCCTAAACACAGTATTTTGTTTGGTTTTAAATATTTTAAAAATTATCCATATTAAAAAATATTTATGAGAGAACTAATACAGAATTAAAAACAAATGGATGATCTAGCTTTTAGTCTACCTATGAATATCTTGCTAATGTATTTGTATAATTGAATATATCTTAATGTAAATTATACCAGCCTTAATATTATAATTGTATATAAAAAATATGGGATAAGTCAAATTAAAAAACACTGTTCCTTCGTCAAGCTTTTGAGAAATATATTCCCTGCACCAGGACTTTGAAACTATTAATGATTTACTCAATTAACAAATGCAAACGACAAACATTAATTTATCAGTTTAGCTTAGTAATATTGCCAATGTAGAATTACCTGTGGTAGACCTCATTCACTCTAATAATCTAAACTGAAACATTTATTATGGTTGAAGAGGTTGGTTGAACTTTTAATATTGTAAGTAGATGTTTATTTTTGTTAACTGTGTAAATAATTATAAATAGCTTCAAAGTCCTGATGAAGGGGATATATTCCTCAAAATCTTGATGAAGGAAGTTAGTGCTTTTATTATTTTCTGAAGTTGGGATGATCAGTCAGGTGTAAAATAAAATAAAAACTTTTAAGTTTGTTGACATGCCATTAGCTTTAGACTTATTGAGATTTTCAGTCAAGTTTACAAAATTATACTAGAATGTTGAGACATGTTTTGCCAGAACTCCATTGTATTATTTTTAGAAACTTAATACAGATGTAGTACTAATTATCAATATAATATTATAATTAGTTAAATAAAGGATTGGTGGACTGCAGACTAGACTACTATGATATTCCAATGCATGTCTAAATTGGTATTATTGAAAACCAACACTACACATGCTGGACCGGTACTGGGTCATTTATTAGGTTTGTCTTCACTTGCAGGTTCAGCATGAGTCCTCTGACGCGCAGACCAACACAACAGTAAGGCCTGGTTCACATGGAGTCGATCGGTATCAATAGGATGGAGGTAATGCAAGGACAGACCCCGTCATTCAGACAGAAAGACTGGAAGGCGACCAGAATGAGTGATTTTTAGTCGATTGGGATGCTCGGTCCTGTGATAATCTTTCTGTATGATGTTGGTTCACACTGTTCATTTTGTATCGAGTAGATCGCTCCATCCAACTCTTGTCATTTACATTTCATACGCCTCTGTTACTTTTAAGAAATGGATTTAAGTGGAATTTTTTATAATGACATGAATTTTAATTCAAATATATCCCACATAATAATTGCAGGACTTGTTTTAATCTTTCCGTAGTTCTTTATAAAGAAGGGCACAGCTGCCTCTTGTGTCAAGTTCCCTATTAATTGTATGAACCCGCATTGCTCTATTTGTACTAGTTTTTCGCCTAATTGTAGGTTGTAGCTACCAGAGAGCCTCAGCTTCTAACGCGTCCAATATAAAAATATGGCAGAATCAATATCTGGACATTTAAACCGATTGGGAGAGGGTCAAGAAGAGAGGAGATGATTGAATCTAGCCTCCAGGAGAGTTGCCTGGATACTCTTTATATCTAATCCTTCGCTCCTACCTTACAGGGCAATTCTTTCAAGTTTGCCAAGGGTCGGACTATTCCAATAACTGTCCTGTAAGCGTAGGAGTGCTGCAGGGTAGTGTGCTCGGACCACTCCTGTAACAGCTTGTGACACCCCAACTACACCCTCTATCCTCCTTATATCCTTTGCAAATCACACAACTGTGCTTTCCTCTGATCCCTCACCTCGGAAGAGCACGGACACATGTCCATCGAATAGCCGAATGGAGCAAACTTTGGAGGCTAAAAATTTATGAAAACAACGCACCCCTGTTACATTTACCCTCAGAAGCAAAACCCTTCACACAATATTCCTCAACAACACTATAATCCCTAAAATAAACTGTGCATCTACCTTGGGTTCTATCTTGACACAACCGTAACCTGGAACCAACACATACAAATAAAAAGATAGGGATTGAAAAGACACTTATGACTTTTCTATAGATGGAAATCTAACATGACGACAAAAAAAAAAACTGACACTACAAAACGTTGCTGAAACTGATCTGGTCATACAGAATAGAACTGTGGGGCACCTCTAAACCTACTAATATACAACGAATTCAATCATTCCACTCCAATGTCCTCAGAATCATAATCAATGCTCCCTACTATATCTCCGATACCACCCTCCACAATGACCTTAAAATACCCTTTGTTAATAAATTAATCCCCATCAAATTTTCCACATCCCATGAAAAATTATCCTCACAACTATCATTAGCTCGATTCATGTCCAACCCATCGACCCATGTATAACCCAGTAAGGCGATTGAAGCGGAGATGGCCTGGGACCTCCTTATAAATAGTTCATAAATAATATTCAGAAAGTTGGGAGAGCAACAACGGTAGCTGGCTCCTCTTCAAATATATGCAAATGATAAATATTGTATCTCATATAATGTTTACATGTTTATATTTGTACAGATGGTAAAAAAATAATATATTTGTATCTCATATGCGACTTTCATACCAATCTTCCCCTTGTGAAAAAGACCTAAGTATGCAGTGAAGAATCTAATATTAATATTGGTAATAAGTATTCTTCACTTTACCAAAAGATACAATCTTGTAAATAAGATGTCTGTAATGCCAGGACTTATTAATTTTTTTATTTTTAATTGAAAGTGGTCTGTGTGTTAAACTATACTACCTGAAGAGTAAAATTGTATGTTTTATTTTTATAAATTGGGAAAGCAGTTGAATTACAACTCTTTCTCATGTAGAAAACAATTGAAAATCTGACAACAAAGCTACCTGGATCCCAGCTGTGGCCGTTACGGTTTGAAATATTGAACCTTACCAACAGCCTAGAGTGAAATCTTTTTGGTCAAGTTTCACACGGGAAATATTTATAAAATGGTAAGTATTAGTGATTCGGCATTATTTTTTATTTTATTTGATAAAAGTCAGTGGAATAGAGTGGTATCGAAATTCAAATTGAATTTCCCACCGTTTCGGCCGCCTCGACCGATCGAAGCCTGAGAAAGTCGGCGAGCTTTTTAAAGCTTTTTTGTTTAATTATTTTCGAAAAAAAGAAAAGGAAAAAAATTAACAGAGTGGAAACGGGCCGATTTTAAATATTTTCCGACTGTACAACTTGACAATTTTCACCGGTCAGCTATCCGCTATACAGCCGACATGGGTCCGCACCGTCGCACCACTCCTACTCCGCAGTTGTTTATGGCATTCGCATTCCTACATTGGGGAGGAAGTTGTTGAAAAGCCGCTTTTTATTCATCTGGCCGGCCTTTCCACTTTTTACCATTAAAAACGATGGTTTTTTAGCCTTTTTGGCAGTTTTAACGCCTTATCGCCAGTTTTTAGCAGCGGGTTCGTGTTGTTGAATTGTCCACCGCTCTGTTTTTCCCGACTCAGCAAAGATGATGTACACGGTAAGTGGCCACTTTCGCATCTTCTCTAAACCTGTTTTTTTTAAATCTATTTGAAGTCAAATTCTAAATTTTCTTATAAAGAAAACTTTATTTAAACTGTTAAATAAATAAACTAAGATAAACAAAAAAGTCTGCCCGGAATGTGCTAGTGTTCCTTCAAGTGTTAAGGTTATATTCCATAACTGTTGAAATTATTTTTTTTATTTAAAACGTTTCCACATTGGCTTAATTAATAATGCACGAATTTCATATTGCACGTTTAAAATAATACTTTTTATACATTTAACAACATATTTACCACGAGGCTTAAACGAATCCGTTCGATCTGGAGTCCAAAATCCATAAAAAACCATAAAGAAACCACTAGAAAATTGGCACGCTGTTAAGGTTTCGAAGGCAGGATGGAAAAGCATTTGATTTTAGGCGTATCTAAATAGCGCTGCAACGCTCATATTAAATTAACCAAAACTTTATTAAAGTTGGATAATCAAAACTTTGACCGTAATTTAAACGTCTTCTGGTCCTGATCCGCCTTTTCTTGCTTTTAATTTCAATTATATTTAAGCTTGATTTAGAAAATCCAAAGGCATAATAATAATGTGCATACAGTAGGGCCACATAATCCAAACAATTGGAGAAAGTGGTTGTTTGGATTATTGAATCATTCGGATTACCTATAGATTTTAATTAATACAGCAATTATATATTGCACATTTTATTGATCCATAATTATAATTAGTACGTACAAACATACATAACATATTGTAACTGCAAGTGTCCAAATGCTGATCAAAAGCTCTTATGCGTGTCAGCAACATGATATCGTCACTGTTCTTTACGTCTTTCTCAGCTCTACTAATGTCTGTGTTTTTTTTTTAAGAGAGCTTTTAACAGCTTTCAGCAGCAGATATTGGAAGGAGAAATTTATCATCGACTTCTTCCACTTCTGTTTCTCATTAGTAGTAGCATGCTAGATTTCTATCAGTTTAAATTACTTGATTGTTTTTTCTTCATCACAACCACTCGTTGTTGAACCTCGTTAGTCGTGTTATCTTAGGCCAGCTGAATGGCAGGTGGGCTAAGGATAATTAATTTTCGTTGATGGAGGGGTATCATTAACAGCAACCAACTTCGGACGAACGAGGGGGCGACCAGGTTGGTGGGTCATGGATTTGGACCAAACCTTTGTAGGTAATTCTACATTCCAAAATATCAGACATGAATATGCCGTTTCTTGTAAATAGACCCTGGGTTTTATCCAAAATAGTTTTTGAGAGTTGACATTTTCGGTTTTTTAATATTTGTATTTTGCCTTTCAACTTGCTCAAATTAACCGTCTTCTTTTAAATGATCTGTTTGATATAAAAATCCTTTTGGCTGTTTTTGAGCTGTTTCAATTATTGGAAATAATTATTGGAAAAATTTTAGGGGTAGAATATGTAGGGGTCTGTAGTGGTGCTAAAACAAAATTTCATATTAGTTTCATAAAAACAAGACTAGTTTACTTGAAAAATGTAGTTTGTAGAAATTGTTTGGTTCTAAACTTTTTTTTCAATCTGCATAAAAAATACTGTAAAATTACATGTTCACATAGTAGATTTGAGCAGTAGTAGAAAGACAACATAAAAATGTTTAAAAAATGAAAATTTTCAACTAAAAAAAAAGTGAAACCCAGGACCTATTCCCAAGAAGTGGTGTATATATACCCAATATTTTGGAGTGAAATGCTACATACATATGTGTCTAATTATGTCATTCCAGATTAATGTTCACAATGATTGGTGAATAATTAAGATTAAAAATAAACGATTGAAATAAGCAAAACATGCATGACCATTCTTGATTATATCGGTATATAAAAACTAGTATACAAAATGAATATGAAGACAGAACAAACAAACTCAAAACAAGCAAAACAAACGTTATAACTTATTTTTAGACAATTTACATTAATTATGAATTGATGCTGTTATAGCAGTACCTGAGCTTCATTATACCCAAACAGGGCATACAGTTGTCCTACACTTTTTTTATTTTCACTATTCCACACCTCATGTAAACAGTGCTTAACATCGGTGTTCCACAGACCGCCATGTTATAACTTAAAAAAAGTTTGCCCCAAATCCGTGACCCACCAACCGTCGTCTTCTTATAAAATTTTTCCAAGATATTGAATCAAACATGATGAGACAGATGTCCAAAAATTTGCTAAGTTGAAAAAGAAATCTTTCAAATTAATTTTCTTTAAAGCTGCCACCAGATCACCTCTGCTTTGTTTGTCCACAAAAATGTAATAGCACAATCTTCTTAGTGTGGAATTTGTGTATATTCTTCAAAATGGCATATTCATTCATTTAAAATGACCAACCTACAGGTTTTTCAACTATGCAGACCTCAACAGGGAAACTCAAATATTTTATTCTGTTGTTTAATAGTTTCAAATCATTTTAGTCTGCCTATTCTTCTGTGTTAATCTGTCAGATGTCACTACTCTTAAGGGTCAGAATGAGAAGCTATAATACATCTTGTCAGATTAAAACAGCAAGGATAACCAGAATGAAATGATCAGCACTACATTTTTTTCACTGTACCCACTTCAAAAGTTAAACTCTTATATAATATTTTATTCCCATGTTTGGTAGCTTCCGATTGATTTGGTCTGACTATCCTCACTGTTGTTTTAAGCTGGTTTCCATTGCGTGAAAAATCACTCTTGCAATTAAATGTGAGGATCCTCAAGGCACACCAACTGCTGCATCAGCGTTTGCTATCGTGGCAGTGCTTTTTATCTTTGCCCCATTTTGATATCCATTTCCATCCTTCATCTCTTGTTCTTGTTATAATGAATTTTATCTTTAGCATCCCACAAAAATTGGTAGTTTTGAGATCAGGCTTAGGAAATGTTCTAGAATCTTCATTAGGAAAATGTTATTCATTTGACCACCTATATAACTGAACCTATTTTTCATCAGAAGTGATGATTTTATTCCAATATGGATCCATTTTTAGACAGGAAACTAAGGAAGAGGATGTAGATAAAAGAACAGGCTTGTTGTGAGAGTCAAGCTTTTTTCCTTTTGCTACAAAAGGAACCAGGTGGTCATCATCAGATTGGTTTAGGAAGCTATCTCTGAATGGGTTTGGCATGGATCCAATTAAATCTCAGTTGGAATTTATTGATTCCTGAACAGGCCCCAGTCTCAAGTATTACATAACCATTACAAAATTTTAAAAATCAAAATCGTACTCTGAACAAATCGTAGCATCATCATATCAAACCCCATCAATATTTTGTTTTCTTTAATTTTATTTGTATGGAAGATATAAAAAAAAGCTAGGTCGATTGGTTTATAGTTCAAAGTTTCTTAAAATTAAGATGAGCAGTGCTACTAACACCTGATGGGAAGGAACTTTAAGGATAGCCTGTTTCATGTCATATCAGAAAATATATTTAAAGAATTTGATTTAATGGTTTAATTTTTTAAAGAAATTTTATGGATAAAATTAACACTGTAAGTACTTTCTAAATTTTCAAGTCATTTTGAGAGAAAAAGCTCTCATTTTCAACACTTGTCTGTTCTAAGTCCATTTTCATTTTCTTGTAAGTAGATTGCAATTCTTGTTAGTCTTTGAAAAAGTGAAGACCTGGTTTAGATTCGTTACTTAGAAAGTTAGATCAAAAATCAAAGCTATCAAATAATCGGTTATTCTTTTTCTACTTTGGAATCCTCTGAAAAAAAAAAAAAAAATCACATTTTAATTACTAAGGGGCATCTGTTTGTCTCAATCGCAAGTCTATCATAATAACTTTCATACTGAAGATAAACTCGTTAAATTTCTAATCATGAAGCAATACAGTTTTGTGTGTATGATGTATACAGATTTAATAATTCACTAACAAAAATTGGAGTGATTTTTCATATTGCTTAGAATTTATATGTTAATATTATGTGGTTGTGCGTCGGTGGCCACAATGGGTGACATGTGGCGCTAAAGCAGCCAGCAGGTAAAGGTGCTGAGTTTGAATTCAGTTCCCCTGCATTCACCGGCCACCCCGGAGTTTATGTAATCTCATCTGTTGTAAACCCCTTAAAAAAAAATATATATATATATATATGTGGCATATCATATCTACTAAAAAGTTCAGCAAAATTCATCAAAACCTTAATTGTATCCTCCCTTATCACAATTTCTTTATTTTTTGTTTGGTTGTCCCTGCGTTTATTTATAATAATCCATATGTGTATTTAGTAGTCTATATTCTATAGTCTATATATTAATTATTTAAATTAATTGTACTTATTATTCTAAGGACTTGGTTGAGATGAAAAAGCTAGTGTCACGAGCGGGATTCGAACCTATGACCTTTCAGCCCAGTACACCGCTGCTCTAACCGTGACTTCTTGAAGTCATGATAGTTCAAGTGGTTAGAACAGTGGCATATTGAGCCGAAGGTCATTGGTTCGAATTCCGCTCGTGCACTACTAGCTTTTTCATCAAAATCAAGACCTTAGATAAAAAGTATAATTAATTTATTTATAATCTTTTAGGCTGTTAAAATATTAGATTTAGGTTATCCATTTTGAATTTAACCTGAAAAAACAGGTCAAAACCTTTCATTTGATATACCTCTCATATTACCACATCACCATTTCTTCCACTTCCTTTTTCAGGCAAAACTTTTGTGTTATAATTTTTTTTTTAAATTTTTATAATTTGAAAAAAAAATTTCATACAACCTTTTAAACGAAAGTAATGGGAAATGTTTGTAGGGTACAACTGCAGAACAGGACAATAGGTTCAGCGACAAAGAGAAGAAGCTGTTGAAAGTAATGAAGTTTGGTGACAGCTTGGCGAAGAGGGTACTGTTGTCTATAACTTACTTACTATTTCTTAATAGTATGAGGAAATTGATTTAAAATTGTGTTTTTTATGTATTGTAGGTTGATATGTCCAAAGTTAAATTGGACACTATCAAACCATGGATATCCAAAAAAATTACCGAAGTCCTCGGGATGGAGGACGATGTCGTTGTTGAGTTTGTTTTCAATCAGCTTGAAGATGAGAAGGTAAAATGACACAAGCCAAATCACCGTTGGGTTTCGTTACTCAAAGTTCTGTTTTCTCTGTTAGTTCCCAGATCCAAAGAAGATGCAGATCAATTTGACAGGATTTTTAAATGGGAAGAATGCTAGGGTTTTTATGAATGATCTTTGGGAATTACTTTTATCAGCTCAGGAATCATCGACAGGCATACCAGACGTACTTATGGAAATGAAGAAAGAGGAGATTAAAAAAAGAATGGTAAATAAAAGCTTTTGCACAAACGTTTTGCAGGGCTCTTCTGGCTCTTACTTTATGTTATTATTTTACTTTAGATTTTTTTTTTTTTTTTATAAAATAATTATTGAGATGTTAATGATGAGGTATCAAATGAAAGGTTCAACATAGCATTAAAATAAATAAATAAAAAGGGAAGCTCTTATACAATTTTAGATAAATTTTACTTATTGTAAATAACACTTTATGTACAATACAACTTAAATTAATTTTCAGGAGGAGCAAGAAAGAATGCACGAGATATCGAAGAAGTTGGAGAAAAGAGAACGAGATGATAAAGACAGGAGGAGGGAAAGAAGTCGCGACAGAGATAGGGACAGGTTAATTGTTAATTTTTCCTCCTAACTTTTCATATTTATTTGGCCAATAAATAATGGTTGAATTTTTTGCAGGAAGAGGAGTCGTTCCAGAGACAGGAGGGACAAGGAAAGAGATCGTGACAGGGATAGACGAGACAGGGAGAAAGATAGGTCCAAAAGCAAACGATCTTCCACTAGATCACCTTCAAGGTAGTTATTTTTAAAAACTTTTTTAAAAAATAGTTTAACATTTGGATGGATGTACACATCCATTTTGAGCTATTAATCTGATAAAAGGTTGATAGAAGAAGAAAAGGTTCACATTCGTCTTAATAATATTCTTATTTCTAGAGAAATTGTACTGGCTTAACAGTATAAAAGGTACACTCCTCATCAAAAGTACAGCAACATTTAAATATTTATTTTCGTACCATAATTCTAACAAATTTTTTAAATTGCATCTCTAATTAATTATTACTCTTAATGTGTTTTTTCCTGAAACTCAAGTGTGGATAATTAAAATGCATGAAGTGAGTACAGACTCTCTAAAAAACAAGATGTAGATGTAAGTTTTTATTTTAAAACTAATATGAAAAGGTAGAGGAGAAATTTTCTACTCACTCATAAACAAGGAAAAAATTTCAATAGTTTAAATATAAAAATTTGCATATAAAAAGTTAAAAGTGCACCAACTAGCATGAAGGTGTTCTAAAGTATTTTTCAAGGTTAAACTGTTCTATAACGTTGAATACCCGTCTCCAATTGTCTCATGAATAATCTAATAATCTTGATACCTTAAGGTGGATTTGTTCGATTTCATCATGTTCAGCCTAATTTATCTTCAGTGCAGTGATTATTATATTTATTTTTTTACATAATTCCAATTTCATTCAGGTCTGAACATGCAAGGAAAGAATCTGACACTGCTGTTGATAATGGAAAAACGTCGACAGTTGAAACACAGAGCAAGTTAGTCTTGATTTTCAGCTTAATTTTAATTTTTATATCAACAATGATTTTTTGTTTAATTTTATATAAAACTTAAATACTTTGTAAAATATTATTTTTGAAGCACTGTTTTATTATTACAACTTTGAACTAAACTGTACTGGATGTTTTATCTTCTAAATATAAAAAAAATCCATCCTCAATCATTAGACACAACTGCCCTTAAAACATTTACAACTTAACTTTTGTTTTATATATATTAATTATTATTACTTTTATTTATTTATTTTTTAATTTGTTATTATTATTTTTATAAATAAACTTTCTACTGATTCATTGTTACAAATGGTTTTAATTTTCCATGTTCCAGGAATCTTTCAAATGTTCAAGCCAAATTGGTGAGTATGGCTGGCGGGGATGACAAGAAGGGTTCCAGTTCTCCTCGCTCCCGGTCGTCGAGATCTTCCCGTTCCCGTTCTCACAGCAAGACACGCCAAAGGTGACCTTTTAATTCTTTACCGTGAAAGGTAAGACCCAATCATTTTATATTCTGTAAATAAACAGAATAAATAAGTTTTTCCTCTCTTAAGTCAACATTCATAGTACATTGAATGGGTTTTATCTTTTTTCATTTATTAATTTATTTTTTTTAGAAATCTTACATTATGTTTGTGGACGTATGTAAATTACTTTGCAATTATTGTAAATTAGGTGGATGATACAGGTTTGTATAATTTTTTATTTATTTATTTTTTAATTGGAATTTTTAGCCTTCTGGTTAGTGTTGCCTATTGCCCCAACATATAGAAAATAACTGTTGAAGCGTTACATTATCTTTTTTAAATGCATTTTAATCCATTCTGGCTTGGAAAATTTATGACTCAGCTCGTAGGACCCCTTACCCCCTGCGGTCTTGGGTTCGATTACCACCATCACCCCTTGAATTTATTTCACATCCCTCCCCTTCTCCCAAAAGTTAATTAATAATTGTGACACATATACAAATGTACTTTACTCTGGCTCCAGAAATTGTACCCAAAATGTAAAAAACTTTCTAAAACTAGTGAAACATCTAAAGTACCTAAAAAAATTGAAAAATGTGTTATAACTGGTTTTTAGATTAACTTTTTTAGATTTCTTTAGCCATAAAAAAATTATATACTAAAAAAGTCTTAATTTATCACATAGTCAAAATAGACGAATAGAAGGTAACACAATTAAAAACAATCACAACTCCTAATGATATTTTTATATCATAAAATAGTGAATTTATATTTTTTTATTTTGTATCACATGAAAATTTCTGCTTTGCAGAATTTTCAGTACCTCATCAAAATACCTATAGTTTATTCGTGATTCCTCCTGTGTGCCCCCCCCCCCTACAAGTGGATTCTTTGATTGCATATTTCTGGTGGCATATCACGGTATTGAATATTAAAAAAAAAAGTCTGATTGCGAGTATTTGTATCCTAGGGTTTGTTTCGGCAGCGGCAGCATAGGATTTACACTATTTACTGTAAGTATCGTGGAGACTGACAAATAGAAATAGGGAGAAATCATTCAGTTTCAGTATATTTCTCACTTCTGTCCATGTGCAACCACGAAAAGATTTTTTTTATTGAATAGAATTAGAAATTTTATCTGTTGTTAATTTTAACTTATTGATAGGAAACTAGGTTAACTGTCAAAAATTAACTGCAATCCATGAGAGTCAAATCACTTGTTAATAACAAAGTTTTTTTAATTATATTTTTGGGCATTTAATGATATTGTATACAACAAAAACTGGAGAAAATAAGGCAGCTGATAGAAAAATGCTATCGTGAAAGGCCTAGTGGTTGAAAATGGAAATTTGAAAGGTTTGCAACATGTATGGAATGCTTGCTTGGGCAGTCTTATATTGATTAACAAAAGTAAAGAAAATTTAATGTAGAATTATATTAAAATAAGTACAGGGACACAATTTATCCAAAAAGTTATATATTAAAATATACAGAAAAACTTTAAGCATGAAAAACAGATATTTACACAAATATAATATATACTACAAAAAAATTACTAAATTTTAGGAAATAGTAGGAGTAATGTTTACAAATAATGGATAATTTATTTATTTTACATTGTAATTTAGAAGGAAATTGCAGACTGAGATGCAGTACAATAAATTTTCTCTGTCAACATGTCAGAAAACCATATCACTCCACAAACATCCAGCTGTGCTGAGATATTTTGAGTTTCTCTGCGTGTTTCATGTTATTTGTGGCAAAAGCTTGACTTTGATAATCAACAACGGTTGAAGTATGATCAGAAGACATTTTTTCTAATAAAATTTCTGTTTTTGAATGGACAAACCACTTACGAATGGTGATTTCTCCTAAATCGTCATAAGACCGGATTCCCATGCATTTGTACTTTTTTTTTTACTGCTAACTCCGATTGCTATGCAAACCAAGACGAAATTTGAATCGTGGAAAAGATGTTCTTTTGGCATTAATCTTATTTTGCACGTTTTTAAAGTTGCATTTTTTCCAATTTTTTTGAACTTTGATTTTTGCTTATGCCTTAAACAATGTGAAAATTAATAATTTTTATGGGTTAAAAATGTTTAATAAGGCGTTTTAGAATGCACTTTACAGTTGAAGTTTTCAACTTAAGATGCTTATATTTTCCGAGAAATTGTTTTATGTACAATATTGACTGATCCACTCGATTCCATCACTTGCATATTTCTCACAAATGTAATTGAATTATTAGGATGTTCGAGGAAAGAAATTAGAGAAAAAAGAAACACCAAGAGGAAAGAAAAAATCAAATTATTAAGAGTTGACATGCATTTTTAAAACTTCTCACTTAAATTGTACATATATACAACATCGTAAAAGTATGAAAAAATGGAAGAATGTAATACATATATAAAATAAATAATATAAATCCAAAGTGACCAGTGCTGAGAACACATTGACAAAACACCGACTGTCAATCATATGAGAGAAAATTAGAATAAGAAACTAGGCTGCAAGGACGTAAACTATACTTGGAAATTTAGAGGAATATTACAAGGAAAAAGTTTGAATTATAAGAGAAGTGGCTCCATTTCAATTTATACATTGTTCTCTCTCTTCCCATGTTGCAAAAAACTTTCGAATTACCGAGTGTATAAAAATGCACAGAATTTTTCCATCAAGAAATTCAAATTATCAAGTTTTGAATTAACAAGAGCTGAATTTTAATAAGCAAAAGGTTAATTCTACAATAAGTAAGAATTTTATAATTTATTTTAAAGTATGGTTCCTTTACACATTATTATTATTTTTGTCATTTGGGTTTTTTAAATTATTTGTCTTTCTTCATTATTTAACATTCTCCAAAGTTGGTAAGTCTGTATGTAATAATACTACTTGAACAGTTTGTCTTAAAAACTCGTAATAGATAAACCAAGGGCAATAGTGTCCACTTTGTAGGAAAGGTGTCATTTACAGCAGTATTGCTGACAGAAGTTGTAATTCAATTGGTTATTAGATAGATGTTTACAGGTGTTGCAGGATCTCTTCTTTTTTTAAATAGGTGCACTCTGGAAATGGAAGTGAACTTACTAGGAAAATTGATTGTTATAAAAAAGGTTTTTCATTTAAAAAATTAATTAATTAACCAAACTGTTTAAAATAACTCACCTTAGGAAGAAGATGTCACTTTGTGTAAATTATTTTAAAACTTTATTCATGATTAAGTAATGAGTGTTTTGAAGAAAATTAATTCCACCGGGAGTCAGGTAAAGTTGATTAAAATTATATTTATATTTCAAAAACAAGAAAATTAAATACTTTTTATAATTAGAATTTTACTTATTTAGTATGTCGATCTAAATAATTGTTGCTAAAATTTATATTGGAATTTACTATACCTTATTTTGTGCAGTTTGGTCAAGTTTTTAATGCTGCAGGATGATTCGAGACCCCCTTCGTGGACCTTCCTACACTGCTTCAGTCATTGCAGTTTTGGTTCGAGTCTAATGTGAACTCCAGTGCAGTCAGTGCGTCCAGATTGAAACGACTGGTGAGTTATCGTCTATTCATCGGTTGAACTTCGGCTACCTTCGTCAAACTTCAAGAACTTCTAGAACATCTCGTCGATACGTTGCTGTTTAAATGGCTGTATAAAGCCATTTTCATCAGCGAGCAGTACAGCATTAACCATCAGATCGTGTTTCCTGTCAAGAAGGCCAGCTAGAAAAGTCAAGATCTTCGCAAGTGCTCCGAGATGTCCCTCCTCGAAAGCCGAGATCTTCATTTTAGGCCACTCTTCATAACTGGTTATATGTCTTAACAATTGCATTATTTTTCAGTATTTACATTTAGAATATTATTCTAATTTTTTTTTAGCTTCAATAATTGCAATTAATTTTATATATAACCACAAACATGTTGTTTTTTCTCTGCTCTTATTGATTTTAACATATTTTAAATAAGTAATTTTTTTTACATTAATTAAAGAACAGGTTCTTTTTAAGCCTGAATTTTGTAAAAGAGATTTACATTTTTATGATGTTAAATTTTGAAAATTGTCATTGATTTTTAATGCATTTTTTCAGATCACCTAATAAAAATGGTGGGACAGGAGATCATAAGAGGTCCTCGTCTGAATCTTCAACCTCATCTAGAGAAAGGAAAAGTAAATCAAAAGAGGCCAATCACAAATCATCTCGTTCCAGGTCTAGATCAAGATCTAAAAATGTGAACGATAAGAATCCAAGATCAAGTAGTTCAGATTCTCATGCTTCAGGTACTAAATTTAACAAATTTATTTTATACAAGAAATAATTAATTATTTGTTAATAGACAAAAGTGTGAAGAAGAACGACTTTGAAATAAGGAAGAAGGAAGATAGTGTTCAGAAAAAAAGACAGTATCGAAGTAATAAAGAAGATTCATCGGGCAGTGATAGCGATGATGGCAAAAGAGGAAAAAAAGTAAATAATTGATTTAGTTTCTTTTATGAAACAAATAAAACTTTTGTTAATGTTTATAAATTTACTCAGGATTCTGAAAGGAACCGTACAAGATCGCCGAGGGCAAAATCAGCTGAAAGAAGGAGAAGGTCATTATCTAGGAGGCGTTCTGGTTCAAGGAGGAGGTCTAGGTCTCGGGGAAGATCGGGTTCTAGAAGACGCTCAGGTTCTAGGCGGCGTTCAAGCTCAAGAAGACGTTCCAGATCAAGAAGGCGTTCTAGATCACCGAGACGTAGGTCAAGGTCAAGGGGTCGTCGTTCTCCACCACCGCGTTCGCGAAGATCAAGATCCAGAGATAGACCGATCAGGTTAGTCGCATAGTTTTAATATATTTTTCAATTATTTTATGTGGTTACAATATTGTATTTTTTAGGTATCGACCATCCCGTAGATCAATTGAACGTGAGAGAGAAAAGGAACGAGAAAGAGATAGACGAGAACGTGAGAGAATCGCAGCAGCAAGGAGAAGAGCAGCTATCAGTAGAAGATCACCTCCTAGGAGAAGGTATGTTATTGGAAACTTATTTATTTAAAATTTAATATTTTTAAAAATTTCCTTTAGCTCTTTCTCATTGTTGTTTTTAATTAAGTTGGTATTCTAGGGATTCGAGAAGAAGATCAGTCAGTAGAAGAAGGAGCAAATCACGTACTCGATCAAGATCACATGTAAATATTTTATTATATTCATCATCGTTTTATTGATTAACAAAAACAATTAAAAATTGTCTAGGAACGAAGGAGAGATGAAAGAAAGGAAAGGGAGAAATTGAGACGGGATAGATCAAAGAGCCGGGACAGAGGACGTGAAAGAAGACGAGATTCTGCCAGCTCAAGCAGTCCTTCTCCTGACAGAAACACGTCTCTCGTAGAAAATAATGAAAAGAAGGTAAAAAATAAAATTTCATATTTATTTTAAAATTACTATAACTACTTTGGTTTTCCTAGGTTCAACGGTCATTGTCACGTACACCTTCTCCTTTCAAGAAGGAGCCTGAAAAGGTTCCAACTAAAAAAGAACGTTCAAAACGAGAGCCGTAAGTTCATATTTTCATTACATGTTTTTAATCATTGTATAAACTTGATGTGTTTTTTTAGGTCCTCATCTGAAGAAGAAAGAAGTTCACCTGAAGTATCTAAGGAAAGAACAAGGAGTTCGCCAGCCCAAGCTCCCAAACCAAAAGATCGTAAACGAAGAGAATCCAACAGCATTGATAGGTATAATCAAACACACACAAAAAAATTAAATTTATAAAAATGTTTTCTTATTCTTAAATTGATTTTGTTACAGAATGAAAGAAGTTCCTCAGAAAAAAGAAGAACCTGTGCACAAAAAGCCAGAGGTAATAAAAAAATTAATTCCTAGTATAAATTTAATTTAATTTTTATTTTTCAATTTTTAGCCTACTACAAAGAAAGTGGTAGAAAAACAGGATGATTCAGAAGAGTCAGACAGGCACGAAAGGTCCAAAAAGAAAAAGAAAGAAAAGAAGGTAGAAAGTTCGGATTCTGAAGAGGAAGAGAGAAAATCTAAAAAGAAGAAAAAGAAAAAGGAAGAATCTTCTTCAGAAGATGAAGATGACGAAGAAGAAATTGAAGTTAAAAAGAAAAAGAGGAAAAAGGAGGACTCGTCATCCCCAGATGAAGCGGTCATGAAAAAGAAAAAGAAAAAGAGGAAGGCCAAACCTGCTACGTCCTCCGAGTCTGAGGTATTGCAATGATACAATATGAAAGTAACAATCGTTTTGTCTTCGTAGCTTAATGTTTTTTTTCTTCTTTCAAATAGGATAGCGAAGTAGAGAAGAAGAAAAAGAAGGAGAAGAGGCACAAAAAACACAAGAAGCATAAGAAACATAAGAAGTCAAAGAAGAGGAAAGTGGAAGAGAGTGCTGTAAGTGTGACATGCTGCTGACAATTTCACATTTCCAAATAATGTTCTTGTATTATTTTTTGTTTTAAAGAAATTGATATTGTAGGATTCAGATGATGGCTCAGAAACCGAGGAATTTGAAAAGAAGCTTAGGGAGAAAGCTCTTAAATCTATGAAGAAATTGAGAGATCAAAGCTCTGACAGAAGCGACAGTTAAACGGACCGATTTGATTGGCATACTAGTCGAATATCGTCTTATATATTTCAAGTTCTTAGCAGGAAAAACATAATCTTGTAAAACAGAGATAGTCCAATCTCCATGTCAGACCTTCTAAAATTTCATAATGATTTTTTAAAATAGGTCAACAGGCATTTTAGGTAATAAGTGAAAAATTGATAGGATTATATTTTTTTCTGTGATTTCAAGTTTTTTTAACTTTTTTTTTTTTTTGTAAATTACATTTTCAACTTTTGTTTTTAAATTTTACTTAACATTTTTGTGTTTATACCTACAAAAAAGTAGTAATGTTTGTTTAGATATTTTTTTCTATAAACCCAACTTGTATTCCTATTTTTATTTTATTTTAATGGTTTGATCTCGGCCAATTTAAATTTGTATATTTACAGGCACAATAAAATACATTTTCCTATTAAGTCTATTAATAATTTTCCTAATACATATTGTTGAGTATAGTATCGGCCTTCATGATAAATATTGAAATAAAAAGATCAGGGATAAAGCTATGTAGAGGAAAAATGTTAAATACAGCCGAAAGCTCAACAACAGAAAAAGAAGTGTTTTTTTTTTCCACCTTACATGGACAGCCTTACTCATGGCTTCATTCCTGATCTCTTTATTCAATACTAATACTTTATACTTATACAAACAATATTTTAGTTTTACAAAGGTTGCCACTTAATCTATTGCCGGTGTATTACAGTTATTTTAATGAAAGTTTACAGGGAACAAAATAGGACTTTCCTTTGTGTTTTTAACCACACAATTTATAGTTGCCTTTCGGTTAATCCATTGCGAGAAAAGTAGGACCTAGGATTTCTTTGACGTAAAGCACTTTTTCTTTGGTATACCTTACCATAAGGACATACAGCTGCCCTGCATCTCAACCTGACAAAGATTGTATCGCCAATCTCAGACATTACGTTTGCCCAATAGTCAACACTGTCAGTGGCGTGTCAGACCAAATTTTTAAGTTAAAATATTTTTCAATATTAAAAAGATCCTTGCGGATCAGGGGATTTATTCGTTTTAGATTTTCGTTTACTGAGAATCTCATTTCGTATAAAATCTAGCATCGAATGGTATTTTTAGCAAATATCGTCATGATCCATCATCTCTTGAACCAGTGGTAGAGTTAGTTACCACATAGCATTTCCCTCAAAAGTTTAGCCTTTCCAAACAGCAGATGAAAGATGTAAAGCAGGCGAGTTCATGTAGCTTGTTCCTTAGTCAGGAAAATTGCCTTCGGAGAGAGTTAATGTTTCGAGTACCATTGATGTGGCTGGCGTGCTCCAAGTGAATAGTGAGATCTCGTCGACAAGTCTGCAGTTCCCCAGCTTATTCAGGATTGCCTCACACAGTGATGGACGAGATCATTCCTGAACCGGTGGTAAAACCTGAAGGGTGACTTGGTAGATAGATGTAGATATAATATTTAAGGGTATAGTATACTGCGCCCTTTAAGAACTATTGTATCCCCTGTGCTCTGCGTAAAGCACATCGGTGAGTCCTATTTCATCAAGAAACTTGACCGGTTTCAGTGGTAGTTCTTCTATGGTCACATTGTACATCCTAAACCACTTCCTCCTGCGGGCTAATGTAGCTCTGCAGTTTGTTAGTGTGTTGGTGTCTCTTCTGCTTCCTTGCAGAAACTACATGTGCCATCTTGGATTATTCCAATTTTCTTTAGATGTCCATTTAATCTACAGTGTCCTGTCAGGAATCCTGTTAGGATTCGCAGTCTATTCCTGCTTCCTTTGATACATTCTGTGATTTCTTTCTTGCCAAAATTGGTTAGAAGATTCTTGGATTGTCTATGTCCAATAAGTGAATTCCAAAGCTCCCTCATTTTCTTTTTGTCCTTCTGTCTGAGATATTCGTTAATAGTGTGGATTCCTATAACACAGAAGTAGGGTGACTTGGTAACTAGGTGGAAAGAAGTTTTAAGAATAATATCAAATAAAATCATTGAAGAAAAAAAGATTAACTTAAAGCAATCTTTAGGTTAGCAGATTTGAGCAAATGGGATTAATCAGTACAAAAGTAAATAAAGCATTATTTACTGTTCATTTTGTCTACAATAGCTCTTAATTACCTGTAGTTAATAGATAATGGATTTAATCTTAAACTACATGAAAGTTGTGTGTTAATTTCAGTGTATTTCCCACTAATGTATCAACTGCATGGATTTATCAAATGGCGTTCCATTGAAAATAACTTAGTAGTTTACTCTGGCTTTTGTATACCAATTCAGGAGCGAAAAATCAAGTTGATACAGTCTACATAGAAAGGGGCGTCGGTGGCCGCAAGGTTTTGTCTTTGACACGGCGCTCATCACTGTAAGGTAAAGGTCCCGGGTTCGAATCCAGCGGCCCTGCATTCGTAGCCAAAGCTTTTGATCGCTAAACTTGCTTCATAGAATAGGGCAGCCTCTCTTTTCACAGATTCAAAGCTTTCAGATAGATACTTATCATTCTCAGTAGAGAATTCATACTTTAAACAATTTGAAGCTACCAGTGGAGTACCTCAAGGGTTGCACCTAGTTGTTTGTCGTTTATGTAAATGATATTAATTGTTTTTGTGAATTTTTTAGTCCTTGCAGATGATATAAAAAATATATTTCAAATCTATTAATGATGCGCACATACAAGAAAAAATTTAGTTATTTAGAAAAACTCATTTTAGTCTGTGATATGCTGACAAAAGCTTAAAAAAGAACGTAAATAAATGTTCATTCATTAATTTCTCTTGCTAAAAAAAAAAAAAAAATCCTACAAATTAAATAACCAGGTACTTGAAAAATCCTCAACCATTACTGATCTAAGTATAATCTTTAATGATCGCTTACCCTTTTCAAATCATATACATCATAAAGCTATTAAGCAACTTAGTTTTATTTTATTGATTTTTTATTTTTTAAGTTGTAGAGATTTCAAAAAAATCAATTAATTATAATAATACTTTATATGTCATTAGTCCTGTCCCTTTTAGAATATTGCTCAACTATTCAATATTGGTCTCCTCATTTAATAACTCTAAAAAATTCTCTGGAAAAAGTTCAACATAAATTCTTTAGAGAAATATTTTTTTTAAATGGTGGAAATCTGAAAAATTGCAATTTTAAAATAGATTATGAGTCAATTTTGCAATTTAGAAACACTGGCTTCTACAAGAGAGGGAGTGAGAGAGAGAGAGAGAGAGAGAGAGAGAGAGAGAGAGAGAGAGAGAGAGAGAGAGAGAGAGAGAGAAAGCGAGAGAGAGAGAAAGATAAAAGCGTAAAATGTAATCTTTTTTCATTCATTATCATACAACTAATTACTTATAATAATCCAATTATTACAAACGGGTCCAAGACTGGCGATGGTGTGGCCGTGTATAGCAAAGGAGTGGCCACCTTTTGGTCACTGCCCCCCCCCCCCATTTCAGCGTATACACGGCAGAACTGTATGCGATCTGGCATGCTCTCAAGGCGGTGCAGACCAAGGAAGGATCTGCCTAATTAATTTTTTTTTTAATGTAAAAGGCTTAAGACATTAATTATTGTAACTTCCCGTGGTAACTTGCGGGCAACATGGCAGCATTAGGCCTAAATATATGTCCTAGATACCAATACCTCTTAGAAGAATTCTGTATGTCATTAAATAAACTGAAATCTTCCAGGAAAACCATAAGCAGAGATTGGAAACAATAAACTAAAGTTTAAGTCCATATCAACTCCAAATGGGGGGTGGAAATATATAGAATAAAAAATAATAGTTTTAAGAAAATAAAATTGGCAGGACTAGTGAATTTAGACAAACGAAATACATTTTCAATCACAATTTTATTACTCCTTTTAGTTGATGAGATCATACAGAATGATATTTTTTAATAATATAAAAGTCAACACAGACAACTCATTAAAAATAAATACTAGATATAAGAATAAATTCCACTAATACAATTAGTCAACATACTAATTAAATTCATTATACACACTTTAAATTAATTTTACAATCAATGATTTTCAACTCAGTTTAAAACTCAATTATTACTAATGACTTAAAGGATCACAGCCTAGAAAAGTGTGAACTAGGTTGAAAGATTAATTCTAAAATTTGAACTGATAAAATGACCAGATATATATTTGGAAAATCACGTATTACAGCCTACATAAGTTGCTTGAATGCTAAAATAAATTGTTATGGATATTATCTTGAATGAACTTCAAAAATGTTGAAATTTTGGCTCAGTCTTTTTATTTATTCTAAGCAATTTTTTTTTTAATTTCTTCTTATAAATTCATTCAATATATATATCCATCATTAGATTTATTATTATCAATCGCTAAAATTTGAAGAAGAAACTATTTTACAAAGAATTAGTTATTCATCTTCTTCTACTTTATATAAAACATTTCTGAACACAATCTGCTAACGGTTGTCAAGGACTTTTTTTAGTGTTAACTGTTTTCTAAATTCGTTTTAGAAATAAAACTTAAGAGAAAAAAAAACATTACTGACATTATATATTTATATTGTATTACATATATAAGGGGCAATCGATTTATTGCTGGGTTTTCATATTGCCTAACGATTACACCTAAAATAATTATAGGCCAAAACAGTAAGCAGAATTGTGGTAACGTTTTCTAAAAAAAAAAAAATCATTTGGCTTTTAGCATTAGGGGAAAGCAGGGCAATCGTGGTACATTTTCTATTGCCGATTTTTTTAATACCATCCAGCATTATCACATCGCCGATTGGGCGTAACTCTTGTTTGATTGTCTTCTGTAAATTTCCAAAGGCCTAGTCATGAGGAAAAATTTAAACGTACAAATTGTGCCAAATAAATAACAAATATGAAAATATACATATTAAAAAAAAGAAAGACTATCGTGACTCAGTAAAAGCAAGAAGCTAAATTTTTTAATATTCGATTATATAAAACAAACAAAAAATTAGACTAGAATGAGATTACAATAGTTGGGTCATTGCATGGATTCGGACCATTGAATGGTCAAAACATTCTTTAAAATCGTGATCATAAATGTCCTTTTCAGTACATCACCTAAGACGATTTGAATTACATTACTTCTAGTTAGATTACTGTCGCCGTAGCAACTGTAGCATTACTGTATAGAAACTCCCTCATTTTTTTTTTTTTAATTTTAATTTTTATAAGACTAACAAGTCTATTTAATCAAGCTAGGAATTTTGAGCTCTGACAGTTACATCAATGCTAAATGCTATATATTCAGTCGATCAGTATCATTATTTGTAATCTACAAGTATTTTTTTAACTTGTATATAATACTCAATGATCCCTTGATCTTACATTTATCTAATTGAATAAAAGAGTCTCTGAAAATTACTTAGACTGGAAGAACTGTTTTCAACATAGACGTATTATCAAATGTTTTTGTATACGTTTCACTTTTTTTTTCTTTTTTTGTGTGATCTTATTAAAAAAAATTAAACAATTGTCTGAAACATTAAAACTGTTATCAACAAAAGTCCAAGCTATTTGATAGTTGTATCCCACAAAATAAACTATTTCAATTTTAGTATTATGTAACTGATTATAATCAGTGCTGTTTAGGGGCAGTTTTCTGAAGCCAATCCTGGATGTCGTGGAGTCTTGTTTCTATTTCGGTCCTGTTTGAAGGGACCCGCCTGAAAGTCTTGTTTAAAGGTTTACCTGAAGGTATCTTGAAATATAAGTTGGAAGTTGTAATCGGCTCTGCCATCCCAACTGAAAATTTGAAAAAACTTCGTTTTAAAATCGACGCCGTGATTATTGATTAATTTCTGCTCTACTACCATCCAATTGTTGTTTATTAATCTGAGTTTGAAGCTCTCCTATTTCTGAATATATGTTTTCTAAGTTTTGAAGTACATTAAACGGCACTCCTTCAGTAGAACAATTTCCTGAAAAAATATTTACTTATATTTTTCTAGATTATATTGCTTAAAAATTGAACCCAATGTCATTTGTTAAAGACAATTTCAAATTGGTTAAAATATATAAACAGACTACAGCAAAAAGAAAAAAAAAATGAAAGAACAGAACGATCATGATAAGGAATATTCAATACTCATGGTGCCAAGGGAATAAACCAAAACATTTCTAGACTCACCTAATTTGAAAAAAAGTGAGTGAGAATGGGGAAAAACTCATTTTGCAACATTGTCTAGAAGATCTAGAAGGTATAGGGGAAGGAGTATTCAGCCCAAAAATCAAATACCATGGACAGCTGGGATCAATATCATTCAAAAAGAACCGCAAAAGATTCGATCTGAACAGAGGATATAAAAACAAAGATTTAAACTACAAAATATTGTGGTCTGCAAGGTGCAAATATGATCATTTTTTTAAATAATCCTTGTCTTCCTATTCTCACTAGTTTTGCCTGTCAGGCGCATGTTTACATTGCGCCTCCTTCAGAGCTTGGTCCGTTATTCTGTTCATTTTATATTTGTACAAAATTTAAGGAGTGTAATTTCATCTTGTTTTGGTGTAATCAAAACAGAAAACTCACCAGGGGAAGTGGTACAAGTTGGAGTTATTGCGTTATCTTTCTGAGTGTTGGTGTTGTTTTGGCTGTTTGGAAAATCATCTATGATCCTGTTCAAAGTCTGTCCCAGAAGGCGAAGGCGGATCATCTTTTCGCCTAAGAGGGCTTTTGTCCTGTAGAGAGACACTTCCATTTCTGTTAAGTCTCTCTCTTGCTGAAAGTTAAGTAATTTAGAATTTAAAAAATAAATAAATAAATAAAAAATTACCTGTTGTAGTTGTTGCATTGTTGTATTATTATTAGACCTCAAAATACTTTGCCTGGCGTCAAGTTCACGTTTTTGCTGTAACAAACACTCCCTGGCAGCACGGACAGCTTCTTGTTCAACAATAACTCTATGACGATAAAAATCTACTTCTGCACTATTACTGAGGCCTAAAAGATAGATTTAAATTAAGCTGTATGATAAAAATTTAAGGAAAAAATAAATTACCATGCCCATGAAAGGGGTAACGAAGGTAAGTATCGCCTTGAGAATTGGCTGGAATTTGCTCTTCAATTTCTTCCAATTCCTTTAGCTGACTTCTTACGTCATCTAAAACATTGCCTTGACGGTCTCTGCCGTCGAGGTTGATCTTCATTCTGCTGAGTTTCTTTCTATCCAAGCTTTTATCTTTTCTCCTGTCCGCTCTGTTCGGACTGATACTCTGACTTCTGTGCTCCTCGTTTGGCAGTGTAAGGGAAAGCGAAGTGTATTGGTCATCGGAGGATGGATCGTTTTCAGCCCCTTCTTTTAAATTTAGCTGGTCCGTATTGATTTTGGGTATTCTGTTAAATCGAGGCAGTTTTTCATCGCTTGTAGCATCGGATTCAAGATTGTTGTTTTTACTTTTGTTGTTAGTTTTAGTTTCTGAAATCCCTTTTTCGTCCTGAGATTCCTTTTCTTGACTAAAAGCAGAAAAAAGAAAAACTATTTTTATTTTTGGTGGAATGTACCATGTGCTTTCTTTTACACATTTATCAAGCTGGTGCCTGCAGAATCCAATAGAAATATTGATTTAACTACTTTAAAAAAAAGATTAAAGATTTCAAAATCAGAATGTTCTATGTTATACTGTTACTTGTCTACATTATTATTATTTAATCTTTTTATGTAAGGTCTTGTTTGAAATGAAAAAGCCAGCGTCAAGAGCGGGATTCGAACCAGCGACCTTTGGCTAAATACGAAGCTGCTCTACCACTTGAGCTTCGATCCACTCAGACACCAACTCCCCATCTCAACCTACAACCTTTCAAATTTTCCCTCCTTTTTGCCATTTTTCATTTCACCTAAGACCTTACATAAAAAGATTAATTAATTGAAAGAATTAATTGGTCAATCAGACCACTAAATATAATGGATTATTATTATTATTCCATAGATGTATTTAGTAGTCATAATTGATCGGATTAATTATTATTAATCATATTTTCATTTCAACCAAGAGCTTAGATAAAATGTATAATTAATTTAAATTATTTTATTTTTTTATTGTTATTGATGTTAAGGTTGCACTCGTCTGCTCAAATAATTTACTTTTGATAATGAATTTGTGTGATAATAAATAATAAAACATTCTTTAATAAAGTTCAATTTAAGTGAATGCTTATCTAGGATGTTACAGTGAAAAAGTACTGCAGAATTCTTAGTTTCACTTATTCATCAATTAAGGAAAATTAAGTTTAAATTAAGAGGGAAATTCATGATTCAGCCAAACCTTTCAATTTCAGATAAATCATTGATCAGATTTATTTATTAATGTTAAAGGAGGTGGCAGAATAATTATAAATTTTATTTTATCCTAATATCATTATATAAATCTCATTGAAAATTGTGTGAATGTTATTTATCATTAAAAGTACTATTTCTTACTTGGTAATTAAATAATATTTACCAGTTATCATTTATATAGAAATGGTCAGTAGTATATTGGAAAATTAATTGTATTTTTCCAATAAGAAATGTCATGTTTTAAATTTGTTATATAGAAATTTAATTAAAAATTGAATAAGTTGAAGAAATTTATATAATTTTTATTTATAATTTTATTTAGAGAGTTTCTATTTCAATGCGACACCTACTTTTTTCAAAAACTGAGCGTTATAGAAAATAGTTAAAAATAAAGTAATTCCTGTAGTTAATTAAGGTCCAACTATTTCATGGGCTCTGCCAGTGTTCAAATCTAGGACCGCTAATGTGGCAAATACAAGTCGGACACCCTAACCTCTCGGCCACCTCAGTCCTCAAGTTTAAATAGCAACCCTTAATACTTTTTCCCAAGTACTTAAATAAGTGGTTTAAACAATTTTTAGCAATAACAGTAATAGGTAATTTAGTATAAATTTATTTTTTTGGAATGAGACCAAGCAACTTTTAATACTTTTTAAAAAACTAGATTTTTTAATATAAAGAATGACACCAAGAATAATTACATCGGTTGTAGATTTCTGTAGATATTTTCATTTAAAGACTATTTGACGCTTTCAATTTTGTTCTAGTCTATTAGCCTGTTACTCACTTTTGTTTATTTTAACTACTTTTAAATTCTGTAGATTTGGACAGAATTCCTGGACTCAGTTCAGGAATATGAGATAATAAATGAAGAATTTGCTCCATTAAAATTTCCGTACAAAACTAATCGTTCGTTCATAATCGATTTGCCACAAGCATTGAACGGGAAAGATCCTGTATAGTTTAACTCGGTAAGTTTTCGAAACTCGGTATACACTTTGGAAATACCCAGTAGAGTCACTACATTTCTTAAAAGTTGATTTTCATTCGTAAAAATCAAAACAGCTAATGCTGCATCTTATTCTTTGATTCATGTAGGGACGATGATTATTGAAAGAACAAGTCTCAAACTTTCTTGCAATACACAAGAAAATATATTAAAATTTATTAAAATTTGGTTATATCTGCACAGGATATTGTAGTGTATGCACACACTACTACTTTTCCACACTTTTTCTTGCTTAGGAAATTGTAGCATCTTAATTTAAAAAAAGAAATAAAAAAAGGATGAATTGAACTTTTCATACATTTATTACGATAATAATGAACAGTAAATAAATGAATTGGCTTTTAGGTATTAATTCTACTCCTAATATAAATTTTGGTTTAAAAAACACTGAATGATTAACGGTCACTAATCACCACACATTCATAACTACTTTAATTGTTCTTGGTGTCATTTTTTATATTAAAAAACCCCTCATTTTTGAGAATATATCAAAACTTGCTAGGTCTCATTTGAAAAAATAAAGTTGATACTCAATAGTGGCATTAAAAAATGGGGGATTACAATTTAAATTTCTTTCTATAACCCTCTGTTTTCCAGAAAAATTAGTGTCTCATCGATACAGAGACAGCCTGTATAGTTAATTATCCTTAATTAGATATTTATTGCAAAATACCATTTTTATTATTGATAAACTATGTATCCTGTTTTACATAGTCAATTTACATATGATTGCTTCATACATAATACTATTCAAACTCAGATGTTTTTGTTTCTTTTGTTAATAATAATATCAAGCATGACAAAATTCACATTTTGAAAAGTGTTATTTTTTGTGTTAACATTCAAAACTGAATCACAGAGAAATGGATTATTTATTTTGAAATATCACTAAAAACACAGATTGTAGGACATATCAACATACTTGTGATCTTCTTTCTTTTTGCGATTCTTGCTCTGAAGCTTTCTCTCGACGGCGATCTCAATGTCACTTTTCAATTGAAGATATTTATCCTTTAATGAGCGGTATTTATCCTCGATTAGACGTTTTTCACATCTCATTTTTTCAAAGTCCCTAGAAAGATAAAAACCACAACTTGAATTTGAAACAGAGAAATCATCGTTTGACGGATGACAAAAGTCGCTCACCTATTGATAGACAAGCTGTTGGGCTCTTTGTCGCTCAGCTTTTTAAGTTTGTTGTTCCAAGATTCCACCTGCTCGGCGTGCATCCGCTTCAAGGCTTCTTCTTCCTTTTGGAACTGCTGCTTAAGAGTGTTCATGTTCTTTTCATGATTAGCGAGAGCGGTCTCAAGAATTGATTTATTCTGAACAGAATTTGCGGTTATTTTATCATCCCACTCGGTTTGGATCCTTTTCAGTTCTGCCTCCTTTTCAATTTTCAACTGATCTATTCTCTGAGATAATACAGCTTCAAGTTTTTTTACTTCCTGAAAATATAAAATTTTTCAATACTTGATCGCATATAATTTTAATCATAGTTATAATACATTTTGATATTTTTCTTCTGTTTCTTTAGTTTGAACTTCAAAAAACGTCTTGACTTCTTGGATTCTCTTAAGGCCTTCATTCTTTAACTCAGATATCTCTTTCTCTTCGTTAACTTTTAATTCGTTTGTTCTCATGGAGATTCTCATAGCTTTTTCATTTTCAAGCCGCCTGAAGATCTCGATCATATCTTTATCATAATCCTCTCTGAAAATTATTTATGCTTAATAAAATTTATAAAAATAGATTATAGTGGTAAATTTACCTGATTTCCTTTTCTTTCCTTTCTAACTCTATGTCCAATTTCATTTTAAGTTCGTTCAACTTATTACTAGCCGCTTCAGCAAGTTTATCTTTCTCCACTTCTTCTTGCTTATCAAGTTCTTCCTTTAATTGTTTCAACCTTTCAGCCTGAAATTTTTTTAGTGTTTAAAACAACTACAATAAAGGTAGAAGAAGGCAAAATTGAAGTACTTGTCTCAATTTTATTTGAGTTATTTTATCTTGAGTCTCTTTCTCGGCGTCTTCTTCTATGTTTGCAGTGTTTTTGTTACTGATAATGCTTTCTAAATCAAACGTTTTTTTATCACCTCCTACTATACTTGTTATGGCATCACGTAAAGAAACTATTTCAGGATCAATAGGCGTGGGACAGACATTCTTGCTTACATTGGATGAAATTTGGGTTACATTATCATCATCATAACGGGGATACTCCTCCTTTTGGACATTATCTTTGTTGACCAGGGAATTGACACTCTTTTTTAATGGAGAATGCAAAGGCTGAGAAGCAAATATTTTATTCTGCTTTTGAAAAGATTCTTCATTAGACTTTACATCCACTTCCATCTTTTCATTATTCAATATCTGATCATCGTTTGTATTATTGCTCACACTTTCTGATTCATCAGACAAGTTTTCAATTTCTAACGGAACTGCTAGAGCTTGTGTATTTGTAATTTTTTCACTTAATTTGGTTACGCCTTTGTCGGTTTTGATATCTTCCTTGTTGGTATTCGAAACAATTTGCGAATAGTTGAGCTGCTCTATCAACTTCTCTGCTTTCCCTAAAAAGCGTGCAAGAGGATGATCAGTAATCATACCAGTAGTATGTATGTTGACATTAATATCTAACTGAAAATTTTGAATTTGAGGTTTCTGTGTTTATAAAATTTAAGGGTTTTGTTTGATAAAGTCAATCCATTTTTATTTTACATATGTTATAGAGGTATAAGAGATATGAAACTTACATTTCTTTTAATGGTTTAGGTAAGGATTAAGTTTTGGAAGGATGTTATGTTTTGTAATAACATCCTTCACAAAAACGCATGGAATGGCTTAATTCGCATTGTTAATCTGAATTAGTAGTTATGCTAGTGTTATGCATGTGAGGTGTTATACTCTAAATAGGAAATGGATTATTTACATTAGAATTGCTAACATATGTATATGTATAAGTTAGAGAATATAAGGCCATATGACTTATTTCTTTAATTATATTAAGTTAAACACGTACAATTATCCTGCAGTCTTCAGATTTCTCATTAACGAGAAAAAAAAATCTTAGCACTTTGGGGTAAAATAAATAAATAAAACTAATATATTTCTTTTATCACAAGTTTAGGATTGGCATACACTTTTAAAACTCTTACAGTCACACTGTGATATTTTTTCCAATAGCATTTTGTTTTGCTGTGACCATAATGAAAGTAATCGTAATTATCTTTAAATTATGAAAATACTTTGGCAAATGAAAAGTTAAATGCATTTTTATTACTTTATGCTTTTTATGCTTTCAGTACTTAGGCAAAAATTCCAAATCTATTTTATTGCTATGTTTCTTGCCGATTATTACAACAGTTTCCTATGATAATCAAGTACGTTCCTAAGTGCGAGGGTTGATATGATCTCTGCTGAAGCCAATTTGATGAATTTGACAACCTTCTTGTTTATTTTTAATATTTATTATTATTATTCATTTATTTAGTACAGCAAATCGTAGCAAGGTGAAATAGTCTGCAGTGGTTTTTTATTTGTTGTAAAATTAAATTAAACTGTTTCCAAGCTGAAAAATTATTGAAAAGAAAGAAAAAGCTAATCAATGAAAATGTCAAAATGAATGCTATATTTAAAAAAAAAAAGTTATTAACATATTTTATTATTTAAAAGTTGAAAAGGGGAAAACCTACATGTTGATGCTGTAATAATTTAGTTATTTTATATAACATATTATTACCTATTATTTAAAAAAAGAGAAACTTCCTGCTATTAAAAAAAATCAAAAATTATTTAAAAACTTTATTGTTAAATTTTTTCTAGTGATGAAGTACAAGTAGGAGAGCAAAGTTTCAGAATGTTTTTGTTTGTGTTTGAACTGAAATGACAATAAACTAGGAAAATAAAGTTCACAAAAAGCTTCTAGAATTATGTACTTACTATCAGCTTTTTCTTCTGTTACCACGTCTTCAGCTATATCTTCTATTTCTTCATCCTCTTCTTTATTATTGAAACTAGATTCGGATTCTTCATCCTAAAAATTGGCAATTTAATATGTCAGTTGGATACGGTAGTTCACGAAACAAGTGATACTTGAACTTACAGATATACTCTCATCGGAATCAGAAAACTGAAATTTTATATCTAACGATTTGCGTTCAAAATCTGCAAATCGGACTGATCTCTTTTTTTCGTCTTCGATTTCATGCGGAGTTTGAGTGTCGCCTAATACAAAAATAAAATTGTTCAGAATGTTCTGAATCACAAAATGGGAATTTTAATTTTGTAGGAGAAAAATTGCTCTGACTTCTTGCATTAGTCCCTAGCGCCAGTAGTTTGGAAGCCAAAAAATATGTTTTTTTTTAAATATTGTTCACTATAGTATGAAATAGTTACCTTGGATAGGATTCAAGCGAGCCAAGTTTCTATTCGGAAGGCCTGAAAACGAAGATTCTCTCAGTATGCCTTTGATAGGAGGATCTGCTTTCGGGCTTGTCGATATAAAAGTGGGAATTGGATCGAGCGTCTGTGCCCTGCGCAAAGGCTGCAATGTTTTACTGGAGTTTTCCTTCGACAAAGAAGAACTACTGGAGTAGCGAGTTAGGCTGTCACCAACTTTGGCTGGCGTCACCCTGAATGTCCTGTTTTCAGTGACCACATTTTTTATTTCTTTATCTTCAATTGAACTTTCTAAAAATAAAATTTAAACAAAAAGTGAATAACTAAACACAACGCACAAGTACAGATTCTTGATCCTACAAACCTCTCATTGTATTATTTATCATTTTTACTACTTGAAGAGGTGAAAATTGATGAGGATTCACATTGTGCTGAAGTTGCTTTCTCCTTAAGAGCAACGGTTGATGAGCCCTTGGTTGGACATCTTTACCCTTATCAAAATCCTTAAAAAATAAAATACAAATAAACAAAAATACCAAAAAAATCAAAAGACACTTACATTCATTTCTGCAGGGGCTTTTTCAAGCTTCATATCATTACTCTTAGAAGAGAGCAAATCGGATACTTCTTCAAAGCTTTTCAAATCTTCTTTTATTATTCTTGAATCATCTTCGGCTGAAATTTAAAATTTATTATTGGAATAATAATATAATAACCGAAATTACATCTAACAAATTTGTCCACCTGCTGAGCTATAACCTTCAGAGCGTCCCCTTTTCACTAAGGTCCTGTAAACATTGTCCAACGGATGCTCCCACTGGCTTGTTTTTGTAAGGTCATTGAAGTAATACCATCGATTGAGTTTAACATCAAAACTAAAAAATTATATTTTTTTGTAATTGTTTGTATGCAATTTGGGATAAAATAGTCTTACCATGGCCTCCAGCCTTGAGGCAATGGTTGCATAAGACCATTAAGAGCAATAGGTAAAAGATGTTGCTCACATTTTGGATCTATACCGATGTTTTTGGCATAATCAATAACCTCTGAAAAATAAAAGCAAAATTATTAACTTTAAAAACAAATTAATATTTTTTAAACTACTACTTAGCATTCATTGAAGTGACCTTATTGATGAAAAAACAAAAGTGTGGAAATGAAGAAAAAAAAAAAGGATTGCTTGGTATGAGTTGAATGAATTTATCAAAATTTTCCCCCTGAATTGTTAACGAAAAATTAAAGAAGTTACATTGTTTGATGATGGATGAAGTGACCATCTTGAAACAAATGCTATAAGATTTAACAAAAGGACCATGAAAAATTGTTTTATGTACTGTTAGCAGAAGAATACAAAATTTAAATCAACTTGTTTTGAATATGGATTAAAAGTGCTTAAAATTTTTACCAACGAAGGTGAGTAATCTTTTACAAAATAATATATTTTATAAGAATCTAAATGTATGTTATTAAATATTATTTCATGTTCCGAAGAGTTTGTACAAAGAGGAAAGCTTCCTGTTATTTATTCAAGACCAACAAAAGCTCATCTTAGGTTTAGAAAAAGAACTTGAAGAAACTTTAGAAAAGAAAAACTTGTAGTATTGCATGATTGAATAATGCAATTAGAAGTAAATATCTGCTATATACGACATCTGATATAAA
This sequence comes from Cimex lectularius, assembly GCF_000648675.2. Classification (NCBI taxonomy): domain Eukaryota; kingdom Metazoa; phylum Arthropoda; class Insecta; order Hemiptera; family Cimicidae; genus Cimex; species Cimex lectularius. The sequence continues at coordinate 145,155 of NW_019392734.1, forward strand.
AATCTTTAGGACAACTTAATTTGAATAGAAAGGTTTTTAACCACCTTTAAATTGTACATATGACAAAGTTGACAAATATACATTTATATTGTTTAAAATTTCTGGCTCAAATATATCACAAAAAAAGCAATTACATATTAAAATGTAAAAACAATCTGTAATCTAAATTTCATTCTAATCCAGGGATAAAAAGTATTTTTTAAATATTAAACTGCAACACTATTTAATTTTAAGATTTCCTCCTGTGTTCAGTGGGTTGATGAATGTGTAATTTGTTCATTAATGATCATTTTGGTCTGCCTATCCTCACTGCATTGGTCTGTCATGTTCAGCTTGTCTTACACTGAGTTTAATGAGAAAAAAGATGTCCACCCAAAATCATGAGAGACACACTGAAGATGATGAAATGCTGAAACATGCCTGATTAACTCAGCAAGGAGAGGCAGGCCAAAATTATCGGTAACAATCAAATTACAATTTAATTTTATTTCTATTGGCAATGTGTTAATCGTTTTTGAAAATTATTCCAGTCTACACAAAATATTGAAATTTAAGGCTGCACAGAATACGCAAGAGGTCTGGGTATACAATTTCTTAACATGGGAGTTAGAACAACCGATTCAGGGTGATTGGACCAACTTTCGCCATATATTTGTCACATAAGTTCACTTCCAATTTATGTGGATTGAACCCAGGATTGTATAAAAGCTGAAAAAGGGAACCAAATTTCCTCCTCAATCTATCTCCTCTAATTCTCATTCAAATTTCTTGTGTCAACTAGCTAGAACTAAATGGTTGAAAATATTAAGTAAATTTAAGAGAAACAATAATAAAAAGTGGATCCAATTTGTCAATTTTTGAGACCGGAAATTATACCGGTGTAAAACTTTAAAAATTGTAATAAATTGGATCCATTATATTTCGTGGTCCGATTGGCCAAACTTCTTTCAATTAATTAATCTTTATGTAAGGTATTGGTTTAAATAAAAAAGTCATGATAGCTCAGGTGGTTGAGCAGCGGTGTATTTAGCAAACGGTCGTGGGTTTGAATACTGCTCGTGACACTGACTTTTTTATTTCAACCATAAGTTTTTTTTTTATCATGAACATTAGATTATTTTAAATCCCAATTGTTTTTTAGCTAATAAAGACTGAAACTTGATATGTGATAAGCTGTATCACTGTTTACACTAAGCAATTAATATAATGTGAAAAAAGTGTAAAAAACTTTTCTGTCATATTTAAATCTGTGATTATATTTTAGAGGGATATTTCACAAATATTAAGCTGAGTGAGGACAAATGTCACACAATAACTGACAATGAATTGAAACAAAATGCTAAAAAAATAGACTAATTTTAATTTGGAAGATCCAGAATCTTAATAATTTTAATTAATAACGAAAATAAAATTGGAAGATCCAGTATCTTGGTAAAAGCTTCCTTGTGTGTCCGGTATGCTGATAAAAGTCTTGCATTCCATGGTGAAGTAATTTTGGCTACATATAAAGGGTAAAGTAAAAATGTCATCCAATATTGCTTGTGTTTTATGACCTCTGACCCAATTTTCACTGGAAACAGACGTGTTATCTCTCTTCTATGAAAGATTGAAGAAGAAATTGAAGCATATTTCTTGTGTTTGTCTTTTTTTATATTGAAGCAAGCTCAGAGTATAATTGACAATATCTGACATATATTAATGAGGGCTGTTCTTGCAAGACTTCATAAAATTTTCAGCCAGCAGGTCTGTGGAAATAGTTTAGATGTTAAAGAGTATATGAGTCCATCTACTCAAACATTTGTTTTGAACTACTTGGAGTTGATCATGTTTGACCAAAGTGCACGTAAGTTAGAATATTTAAGTGAGAATATAGAGTCTGTGAAGAATTCAAGTTAAATATTGAGTACCCTTGCTACGACTAGATTTGTTGTATAATTTGTGTAATAAGGTGATGGAGGAAAAACGAGTAAGCAATCACCCTCCTTGGGTGAATTGTATATAAAAGATTGTATTTAGGAGTAAATACTGCACATGTTCGGGTTGAATTCTAACCAAAGCGTCTTGTTCAAGAGCTGAACCTAGACTCAAACAACTTAGGTGTTGGTGGCAAACCATGATAAGTCTTAATTTCCAATTCCAACTCAATATGGTTAAAATTCAAACTTTACACAAATGAATAAGCTCTGCAAATTTAATTTCATTACCTACGTATTCCCAGCAGTTCAAGCCGTACAAAAGGCGGTAGGATCGATCCTTAGAAGTAAACATTAAATATTCCAAAAATGCCATGGCATCTTTTTTTTCTGTTCTGCTTTTGCTTCTTCGTCCGGTTTAGGTTTGTTTTCTTGTTGTTTAGGATTGTTTTCTTGTTGTTTAGGTTTGTTTTCTTGTTGTTTAGGATTGTTTTCTTGTTGTTTAGGTTTGTTTTCTTGTTGTTGTTTAGGATTGTTTTCTTGTTGTTTAGGATTGTTTTCTTGTTGTTTAGGATTCTTTTCCTGTTGTTTAGGATTCTTTTCTTTTCTTGTTGTTTAGGATTGTTTTCTTGTTGTTTAAGACTGTTCTCTTGTAGTTTATGTGTGCATTCCTTCGACTTCCAGCTTTCTTTGTAATCACCTATTTCTTTATACGTATAAATTACCAAACAACAACACCCTCTTAGAAAGACTTTCGTACAAAACCACACAATTTCACACAAACATATACACATGTGTGAAGTTTGTACACAATTTCACGTGATAAACTGTCCAATAATTTCCAATCCATTAACGGCCTCAGACACAACTTTAAGAAAAAAACTTCAAGACTAAGATAAAACTATCAGTTAAACTATGAATTTGATGACAATTGTATTTAAATTAAAAACCATATGAAAGAGAAAAATGCTAATAAAACTATTTTATGCTTAAGACTAAGACTAAATTTCTAAAAGTTTAAATCCAACTTTTTCTGTTTGATTTTTTTTTTTGTCACAATACATATGTGACATTTGCTTAACCGTTTCTTTACAGTTATCTTGATTGGGTAATTGTAAAATTAAAAAGAAAATGCTGTTTAATATTCAAATTCAATAAAATTTAAGGTCTGTCAACTGAAATATTTTCTCACTTAGTAAAAAGCAAAACCGTCTCACTTACCTGGCAATTCGATAATTTTCAAATTTAGAAGAATTTTGGATTCAAATCAAAACAAGATTTTGGCCGATGGCAAAATATTTACATAGCAAAAACCCAAAAAATAAAATTCTTCAAAACGAAACGGTTTTACATTTTACAGGCTGACGATTTTTTCAAGCTGCACATATTTTTTTTTCTTTGTATAAAAAATTTAACATGGGATTGAATCTGTAATGAAGGAAAAAAACAAATACAAAAATTAAATTCACCTTCTTCAGAGGGGACGCTATTTTCATGAAATACCTCTTGGCAGACGATAGTGTTGCTCCCAGGATTATCAGTCATACTGCAATCACCTTTCCACACGAAAGCTCTCACCCATTATTAAACTAACAGTTGTTTTCATAATTTTCCCCTCGCCTGGTGTTTTTGTTTGGCCCTCGGTCGACTTTTGACGCTACGGTGAAGTCACTGATGACTGATAGCGATACCAGTCAATGGTACGAGACCGTAGCGTCGTTCATCGCCTCTTATCAACGATTTTACTGATAGAGGACGCCAGAGTTCCGTCTATTTCCAATCCCAGAGATGCCAACAGCGTGATGAATGCTAGAAACAATTCCCCGTTTTACACAAACTTCCTATAAAATCAATTTTTTGTATTAGAAAAAAATTTAGTGTATAACAAATTCTTCATTTATTGCAAAAACATAAGGAAAGTTATAGATAGATTAATTTTTATTAGCATTTTAAAAGAATAAACATGTCCAACAGAAAAACAAATAATTCACAAGCCTTAACAATAAAATAAATAAATAGAAAATAAAACAAATATATAGTATATTGAAAATGGTATAACAATTCAAATGTAAATATTTGCATAGTGGAAAAAAATACATAATAAATTCTGCTTACAATTATTGGAAGCAAAAGAAGACTTATTTTTAATTTACGATAACTTTTTGTCTATAAACAATATACTTATAAATATTAATCCATTTATGCTTAGTAGTCTAATTGACCAAACTACTTATTTCAATTAAGTATTCTTTTTGGTCTTGGTTGAGATGAAAAAGTCAAAGGTCGTGGGTTCAAATCCGGCTCATCATACTGACTTTTTCATCTCAACCAAGATCTTACAACAAAAGAATAATATACTTATACTTGAGTGCAGAAGTTAAGCAAAGTGGTCATCAATCAAAAATAACATGACACTTGTAATCTTCTTGACAGGATAATTTATAATGTAACTCAATACAGTCACTTTTTTAAACAGTACATAGACGGACAAAACAATAAATGAATGTACTAATCAATTAATTAAGTACTCAAAAATATTATAGGTACATTATTTAACAATCACACACTGGTTTTAAACATAAAATTTGGTACCTGGTGCATTTAGTTATGTCTTTGATATGTTCATAGCAAGTGAGTTTATTGTCCAGTATAAGACCTAGATAGGGACAGACTCAATGTTAAGGACTATTTTACCATTTATGGTATCTTTTGCGGTTGTACATCTTTTAATTAAGTGAAGGTGACCAGTTTTGACTTCTCAGCTTTCATTATTATTCTCCACTTTTTACACTATTCAGAGATTTGTATGAAGTTTTGCAAGGGTATAGCTGGTGAGTTTCTTGCAGTGCATAGGACCACAACATCTCTGCAAGTTGGGCTATAACTAAACTATCCGATTTAGAAAAGACTGATGAGTACACAAGATACAAAAAGGGGCTTAGGATGCTTCCTTGTGAAACCTGATTTTATATAATGGCTTTTAGAGATGCAGTACAGTGTTTTACAGTGAACGTTCTTCTTTCTAAGTATCAATGAATTTGAAGCAAGGGTCTAGGAGCAATACCTTCATTTTGTACATAAGACTGTCATGTCACATATTATCAAAGGCTTTTTCCATGTCTAGAAAAGTCATAGATAGATTTGTTTATTCCCAAAAGTGTCAAGAATAAAGACTACTAAGAATTAAAAAAATCTAACTAAACTAAATTTAATTGTAAATTCATTCACAAGCAGTAACCATCACTTATAATTTTAAAAAAATCAAAACAAATAAATTGAAAAGGCCTAATAATTCAAATCTAAATTTGTGCATGGAATTTTAACTCTGTTACGCAGGTTTTAAAATGCCATTGATCACCAACTTACTACAAAATCAATCTATTGTATTGAAAAAAAAAGCCATATAACAAATTCTGCGTTGTACAGTTATTGGAAAGATGGAAATTTATAAAATGCAAAACTATCTAAGAGTAAACATTTCATCCTTGCATCACACACAGAACATTTCAATCCTACTAAGAATGCACAAATATTAACTAAATTTAATTATAAATTCATTCACAATCTTAACCAATGTTTATTGTTAGACTACTGTTAGATCATCTGCACATTCTGGGCAATTAAAGCCTTTGTCAGATAAACTTTTCAGGAGATCATCTGACCACAGTAAGGGTGACAGAACGCCAACCTGAAGGTAGCCTCTGGTTGTACTTGCCCTTTTTAGTAGTGTTGCCCAGGATAGATAAAATTGTTCACTTCTTTAGATTTTCTTTCACCCATTGACTTAGGGTTTTTGTGATCCCTTTTTTTACTTAGCGCATAGGTCAGAGATTTGGTCTTGGCATTGTTATGTTGTTCCATGTCCAAGAACAATGACAAAGCTATTTCTTTGTCATTTAATAGTAGCCTGTTTAAGTCATTCAGGGCCAGGTCCCTAGACTTCCCCGTCTGATATGCATAGTGCCTAGCACTGAGTGGGTTAGTTTTCAGGGCTATGTCCTTAATATGGTAATCCATCAGTATCTCTAGTGTGCATAAACGATGACAGACTGATAAGTCTGTATGATGAGATAGGTCTTTAATCTGTGGCCCTACCCACTTTTGGCAAATAGACCACTTTCACCTTCCTCCGTGCAGTGGTATGTCCAGGTTAAAGAGGCCCTAAAGATTCTTACCAGAGACTTAATATTTCCTGCCTTTTCTGTAGTAGTAAAGGGCATATTCATCCCTGATTTTCTCTGGTTTGGCTATGTTAGCCGCCTCCTTCCATTCTTCTTTGGAGGGCCGAATGAGCACCTCGGACATTTTTTTTATCGGAAAAGGAAAATGAGGGAACAATGGAACTCACTCATTGGATACAAACAATTCCAGAACCACCTAACAACTTTAGAAGGAAAGAAGTAATAAAATGTACTAAAGGAAGTAGGAAAAAACTGCAAATCCTAACAGGATTCTTAACATAACTAAGCAAACTAAATAGACAACTGAAGAAGATTGGCATAACCCAACATGACAAAAGCAGATTCTGCAAAGAAGCAGAAGAAACACCAACACACCTACTAACAAACTAGTGCTACACTTGCCCACAGGAGGAAGTGTTTTAAGATGGACAATGTTACTGTAGAAGAGATTGAACCCCTAAAACCTACTAATCTTTTCCTTGATGAACTAAGGGACTACTAATCAAGTTCCTTGAACTAAAACTCAATCTTAGAAGACACAGTATTAATACACACTCCAAATAATATACGTACATGTATATATTTATTATTAATTATCTGTTAATAATAAATTATGAATAATAAATAATAATAATTAACAAATAACAATAATCAATAATAATAAATTGTCAACCAATTGTCTTTTTATAAAGGAATATTTATGCAGGAATATGTGATATTTTAATTCTCGATGTGGTTTATTCATTATTATTGTTATTGGAATTGGTTTTTAATTTATTGTAAGTGTGTAACCGTCAATTTTTGAATTTGGGTCCGCCTAGTACCAACAGTCCGCACCACGCGACGCTACTCGTTTTAACGAATCCGCCCCGCACCAAGGCAGGGGCAGAATTGAGAATTCCCTCCGATTTCGTCTTCATCAGGGGAATGTTCTCCCTTTTATTTTTATATTTATTGCTGTTTTAAATTTTAGAAAAAAGATATAATTTTGAAACGGCTGGTAGTTTAAGATCCTTGTTGGGAAAAAAATCTGTCACTTTTCTTGAGAAACAGTCTCACGGTTGCAACGTAAAAATTGATGATTGGATTTTATGCCCGAATGGATTTATTATGGAAAAAAGTCTCTTTTTATAATAAACGTTACTAGAATAAAGATATTTTTTTGAGTTTGGAGAGTGAAGATTGCAAAATTTTGTGTAAATTTGAACAGAAATGCAACATTGAAATCTCGAGTGTCAAGTATGAAGCTCTTTTAAAACATTATCCATGGAAGGATACGACACGGATTCTACTTCATTGGACTTAACGAAGCCGTCTATGAAAATTAAGCACCGGACTTGCTATTTGGACGTTGTTTAATGCCGTTTCGGGCATAAACGTTCCGAGAGGAAGTCGGCTGAGACGTGCTCGGCTCCACTTGGAAGAGATGAAGGCGACAGAAGGGAGCGAAGACGGAGAGAGCTTTTGCGATTTTTCGGTAAGGACCGCCGTCCCGTGTTTATTCCCCGTTAACTCGGGCGTTTTCCTCCCGACGATTTTCCCACCCGGGACGAATTTAATTCCGGGCCGCGTTTCATAACCTAAAACCGTGCTTTCCGCGATTTTCCCGTTTGGCGGAAAATTTCGGCCGGCGGATCTCACGGGGAAAAGCGACCCGACCCGCGAATCCCGCCCATTCCAAGAGAAAAGGGAAATTTCAAGCAAAATTTCTTATATTTTGCTAATTAAAATTTATAACCTTCCTTGTAAACAAAAAGTGCATTTGGCGGACTTATTGTTATTTTTTTAATAGTTTATTATGGTATTTATCCGGCTGTTATTCGGGCCAGTTTGCATTTTGACATCGGGTTTAATTCTGGTTTTTCTGCTTCCAGACCTCTCTCGTCGAAGGATGTAGACTTCCTGTTAAAATGCGTTACGGCGAGGAGTGGCGTAAGTTGAACTTTTTTTGGTTTATTACCATTATTTAATGTTATTCCATGTATAATTCGTGCAAACATCCTGTTGCCAATGGTAAACAACAACGGTGAACGGTGTTCGACAAGTTTTGAACTTTTAACTGTTACCATCCATACACTCATACCAGACATTACAAACTACGTGAAAAACGAAATAAACGCGTGGATGTTTTCGTATCAGAGTTTAGCAACAAGCCAATAATAACTAATGAACCCAGTGTCATGTAAATAATGATTGCCACTGATTTAAACATTTCCAAATATTGTGATGAGGTCTGCGATGTTACCAACCTGTAGCTTGGTTGTCTCTGATTATCCAGGATCAAGTAAGGTAGTGAAGTGACGATGAACCTCTGCATGCCAAACGAATAAGTACAGGCACATTAAGTGCCCCGTACATGATCCGGCAGCCCTGTTAAGCCTGAACAGTCTGCCGGATGACTGGCGGTCGGTTGAACTGAAGGGGCCGTACATTTCTGGCTGGCCAGTCGGTTCAGACTTAACAACCAAGGAGCTCTGGGTGGTGACAACAGTTAGGTCAATTCAGCGCACAATGCATGCATTCCTTAAATCCACTAACTCTCTCACTTACCCTTAAATACACTCTTATCCGTTTACATACCTTTCCCTCAGTCAGGGTCATGGAACACTCGATACTCTTCCATCATTACTCACACCTATTATATAACTAACCTAATTGAGGGTTAATGAGGGTACTCAATATTACGCCATCAGCCCTTTCACTCTACACATTCATGCCAATAAATACATTCGCTCTCATGCACACAAGGGACACAAAATTATCATTACCATATACGATAAAATAACCCTGTTTCCTCCGAGAATTGGAACAGGGCCCCAGGTACTCGCTATGCATACCTACATGCTCTCTATACAGAGCAAAGGAGATGCACTCCTCAATTAGGTGGGACACATTGAACAACTTAGCATGGCCCATTGTTAATCAAGTGAGGATGACCCTACTATAAGTCAGGTTCTTACTAGGGTGACACATTGCTAGTGCTCTTGATATGGGAGAGCTTCTCTGCCAATTTGACCCAGAATTATTAACAGAATAATGTACTTAATTAATTTAATTACTGTGAGGAATTTTTTCTTTTAATTTATCATTAATTTTTTTAACGACCTCGCATTAAAAAAAGGAAAATGTAAATATAAAAATAAACCCATATTTGTTTCGTGGTCATAATTTACCGTATTAATTATTTTTTTATCTAAAGTTTTTGGTTGAGATGAAAAATTAGTGTCATAAGCAGGATTTGAACCCACGACCTTTGGCTCAATTCAACGCTGCTCTAACCACTTGTGCTATCATGACTTCAATCCCCTCTGACAACAACTTCCCACCTCAACCTACAACCGTTCAAATTTTCCCTTTTTTTGCCATATTTTCAAATGTTGTCAGGATTCGATTCTCAGCGACTTATGTAGTGGCCACGGGGAGCTATTAATGAAGTAATTACTTTGTTTAAATTATTAAATTAATCCACATTTGTTTAGTGGTCATAATTGACCATATTAATTATTCTTTTCATATAAGGTTTTTGGTTGAAACGAGCGGGATTCGAACCCACAATCCCCTTGGAAACCAACTTCCCATCTCAACCTACAACCGTGGGATCCTGCTCATGACACTTAAGTTTTCATCACAACCAAAAACCTTATATGAAAAGAATAATAACTATAGTCTATTATGACCACTAAAGAAATATGGATTAATTTAATAATTTAAAAAAAGTAATTACTTCATTAATAGCTCCCCGTGGCCACTACATAAGTCGCTGAGAATCGAATCCCGATTACATGACATTTGAAAATATAGCAAAGAGAGGGAAAAATTCGAACGGCTGTAGGTTATGATAGGGTGGTGGCCGAGGGGATCAAAGTCACGATAGCTCAAGTGGTTAGAGCAGCGGCGGATTGAGCCGAAGGTCGTGGGTTCGAATCCCGATCTTGACACTAGCGTTTTCATCTCAACGAAAAAATTAAAAATGATCTTTAATTAAAAATGATAATTAATTGGAATAAAAATAAATCTTTTACTTTTTTGGTCGAGATTTAAAAGTAATATAAAAGAAGAAAAGAAGGGAAAATAAAGACAAAAATCACTACTAAACTTAATTATTATTTTTTAATTGAAAAAAATATTGTATTTACAAAGAATAGTCTCTGTAAAAAGGGGAACTGAGAAATAAAAACGAAAGGTTACCACCTGGTCTGAAGAACTCTTCGATCTTGTGTATTTATGCTGAGAATTTCTTTGGTCGTGACTTAATGCCAACTGGATGGACTACCGAAGCGAAAAACAAAGAACCAGTGCTTCTTATTGAGCTCTCTCTCTTTTTTTTTTAATATCAAATTGATCAGCTGCATTGACCCCTTCTCTTTTTTAAATTTTTATTTTTTATTTATTTAACATTTCTGTCGTATACAGTTTCACTAACTTTACAGCACTACAATATAACATGACACTTGCTATGAGGGATCAGCCCATTGGCTATCCTCAAAATTTGTATTCATAATCAATAGTAATCAAACAATACGATATATGGTTGTTTTTTTTTTAAATTTTGTAACGTTCATGACAATCAGCCAATGCAGCACTGAAAATGGTGTGTTTTGTCACTCAGTTGAACTTCATACCATAGGGAATCGCTGTGATGTTTCCGTTTTAGTCTTCGCTGCTGTCTTGGAGGGGGTATGTTATTGGCTGCTGCTCTTGCGGTCGTGTTTTCATGCGTGCATATTAAAATCGTGGAGTTTTTCATAGCGTTCTTTTATGATATCAGCAACTGATGGTATTTCAAGATCCTTGTGCAGTATGGCATTTCTTACATACCAGGGGGCGCCTGTTATTATGCAGAACACTTGACTTTGAATTGTTTGTATCCTTTGGATTTGGGACGCAGAACCCCAGATCTCACATCCATATGCCCATGGGCGTATAACTACAATATATATCAGGCGCTTTAAGTGGAGTGGTAGTTTTGAATTTTCAGAAATAAGGAACTTTAATTGCTTTATCCGATATCTAAGTTTTTTGATTGTTTGATCAATATGCGGGGCCCATGTCAGCTTCTCATCAAGGGTTATTCCTAAGTATTTTTCTATTGGTCCAGAAGGGATGCTTTGGCTGTTAATTTCTATCGGGATATCCGTTACCTTTCTTTTTAGATACCAAAAACAAAAAAATATAGTGGCGCTTCCATCAGATATATGTTCGAATCCATCACATTACTTAATAGTAATTTAAGTTAATAAATTTATCTGTACTGCTCGGGCAACAGAAAAAGGACTTAAAGGTGGCTGTTGCCTTTCAGTCTACATGACTCACGTTCCGATTTTACTGTGCTTGCTACAAGCCTGCCAATAAGCCTGGCAAATAATTGAGTTTTCATTCGATCACTGGCTACCTGCTTAGTTTGGTATAACTGATAGACCGGCTGGATCATGGCCTTTTAGAATGATCGGAGATTGCCAGATAAATTTTCTTATATAGTTCATTAGTTATACAAGTACTGTTGGTAGTAGTGTAAATGCTAACTGATGAAGGTAGAGTGACATGTAAATGATTGCCACTGATTTAAACATTACCAAATATTGTGATGAGGTCTGCGATGTTACCAACGTGTACCTTGGTTCATCCAAAATCAAGCTCATCACTGAAGGTAGTGAAATACCAAAGAGTCTGTGAGTCAAAACCAGTAAGAACATAAATAGTACAATGACAGAAGGTAGTAAGAATACATTTTCATGTATGGTTATAAGTTTGTAACATGCAAGCACTGTTGTGCTTAAGCAGTCACTGATTTTAATATTTTCATGCGTTGTCTGTGATATAATGGACTATTAGTTTGACCATCTCTCCTAATGGAAAGCCACCTCTCAGTTATAAAATTAGTGAAAAATGGCTAGAACCAACATTTAAGATAGCAAAATGTCAAAGCTCTACCAAACCGAACCAGTAATTATAGGGAGACCGTAATGATTGGTAACAAACTAAATCAAATTTTTAATTGATTATCTCCACTGTTGAAGGTTGCAAAATGCACAGACTCTGCATGCCAAAACCAGCAATAACAAGCATAATAGAATGTACGGAAATGGCTAGATTATATTTTAATGTAAAAAAAAACAAAAAAAACAGTAGTTTGGTTGACTCCTATCACCCTTAAGTAAGCTCACCACTGAAGTTGGTGAACTGCAAGAATTCAGATGCCAAAGCCTGCATGGACAGGGACTTTAGAATGATTGGATATAGACAGATTACATTTTCATTGTATGGTTAAGTTTAGAACATGTGCAGCACTGGTGTTAGTAATGTGAAAGCTAATTAATGAAAACACATTATTATGTAAGTAATCATTGACTTTAATATTTTCAAACATTGTGTTGAGGTCTGAGAGGTAATTAACAAGTAGTTGATTGTGTCTACTACTGAAGCTGGCAAAATGGAAAAACACGTCACACTGATAAAGATGGTGACATGTGAAAACATGTCTGACAAACCAGTGAAGAGCGGCAGTTTAAAATGATTTGAATTGACCAAAATAAATGAAATTTTCGTTGATCGCCTCCATGATCATTGAAGTTGGCAAAATGGAAAAACCTCATCTTTGCGATAAAATCAGTGAAAAAATGGCAACATTGCAGATGGCGAAATGTCAAAACGTATTTGGCAAACGAAACCAGCAAGGAGAAGTCGACCAAAATGAATTGAAGTGACCAAACTAAATGAAATTAGTTGATCTTCTCCTATATTATTAAAATTGGTAAAATGAACAAACACTTCTGAACGATAAATTAACCAGACCGATCAGCGAAGATGGCAAAATGTTGAAACACAGACAACAACCTAACGAGAAGAGGAAGACTTTGTACTTTTATTTTTTACCAATAAGAATAGGTTGACCAATTAAATTACATTTGTATTAATCTGAGATTTCCCCATGTGGTCTGTTAAGTGATGAAGAAGCCTACAGTTTGATCGTTACCAATCTTGGCATGCGTATCCTTGCTGGGTTGGTCTGTCAGGCGTGTTTCAGATTAAAATGATTAGAAATGACCTAACTTCAAAACATAACTAATTTGGTGATTAATATTTTTTTAAATGGATTTTGTAAAATTGTTTTTGTTTTTCAGCTCTTGCAGAAATTGTCAGTGTCAAAGAAGTAAATGGAACTTGCCACTACTATGTACATTTTGTCGATTGTAAGTAGCCCATTTGCCTGTTTAATTTTTTAATAAGCTTGGAATTTATTGTTTATTTTTCTAACTGTTAATTTCAGACAACAAAAGGTTGGACGAATGGGTCACAGATGCAAGGTTGGACACTCGGAAAGTCCAGTTTCCAAGGAAGGACGGAAGTGGGGTCAACACTCCAAACAAAAAGTTAGCGCCGGGGGGCGGGGGGAATATTGGACCGGCACCAGTTTCCTCTCGCCCCTCATCACCTGTTAACAATACTGAACTCTTAAATGGAAATGCTGTCCTAGCGGCAGCATTACAGAAAAAGATGTCGAGAAAAAGGAAAGCCCCTACGGCGCCTCTAACACCTACAGCGCCTGTAAACAATGAAGAAAAAGAAGTCAGTTTAAAAAATCAAAAATCAAATAAGTGTTGTATTGTTAATTTATATTTGTTTTTAGGAGCCTCCAGAAAAACCTAGCCCAGCAGTGCCATGTCTGACTGGCTCCATGGTGGCGCACAATGACGATGTGGTCACAAGAATGAAAAATGTGGAAATGATAGAATTAGGTCTTCATAAAATCCGCCCTTGGTATTTTTCCCCTTATCCAGAAGTAAGTTATATCTTTCTTTTTTTTTCTAACTACACCACAATATAGTGAAATAACTAAATTGTCACTTTTTTTTTACAGGAATTAATTAATTTACCTTGTATATACATTTGTGAATTCTGTTTGAAATACAGAAAAAGCAGAAAATGTCTAGAAAGGCACCTTGCAAAGTGCAATGTAAGGCATCCGCCTGGGAATGAAATTTATCGTAAACAGAATATATCATTTTTTGAAATCGACGGGAGGAAAAATAAAGTCTACGCTCAGAACCTGTGTCTACTGGCGAAATTATTTTTAGACCACAAGTCTCTATATTTCGATACTGACCCTTTTCTTTTCTATGTAATGACCCATCTGGATGATAGGGGTTTCCATATAGTAGGCTATTTTTCAAAAGAAAAAGAACCGACAGAATTCAATGTCGCTTGTATATTAACGATGCCGCCATACCAAAGGAAAGGATATGGAAAATTATTAATAGAATTTAGTAAGTATTACAGTTTCATTTTCTTAAAATCCTCATAGAGTCCATTTGACAGCATGATTATTTGATTTTTATAATTGCATTTAATTAATCCTAATTTGTAAATCAAAGTTGAATCAGCATGAAACTAATTTTCAAAGAATTTTTGTAAATATTCGTTTGTTCGACTAATTTAAAATCAGTAGAATCTTTCAGGTACTGTTATATAAAGATATAAAATGATTATTTCATAAATTAATTATTTTAGGTTATGAACTGTCAAAATTTGAGGGTAAAACGGGTTCTCCTGAAAAACCCCTTTCTGACCTGGGACTCTTGTCGTATAGGAGCTACTGGTCTCAAACCATATTAGAAATTCTTGTCAATCTAAAACCAAACGCAGATAACAAAAGGCCTCAAATAACAATAGTGTAAGTATTTTATTTCCCTATCCGATTTGTCTGTGAGCCTGTTCAAATACGTTTCTTGTTTTTTTTTCCGCCCTCTAGAGAAATCTCGGAGCTGACCAGCATAAAGAAAGACGACGTCATATCAACCCTCCGGAATCTGAACCTAATAAATTATTATAATGGACAATACATAATCACATTAAACAAAGAGACAATAGACCACCACATGAAGGCGATGGAAAAGAGAAAAATTAGAATTGACCCTAAGTGTCTACATTGGACTCCAAAAGATTGGTCAAAAAGGGCAAATTGGTGATAGTGCTGTGTACTTTTAAAGACATGTAAACTTTTTTATGTGCTTTTCTGTTTTTTTTTGTTTTAATTTAAAAAAAGAAACATTTTAATCCAAACTAAGTTAAGTAGGATGTACATGATCTTGAACTTTCACTACATAATTTATATGAATTTTTTGTGTTTGGTTCACTACAAAGTGTATGTACAAATGTGATTTTAATTATAAGGTCTTTTTTATATGTTTTATTGCTCAGTTGCCTTTATTCTCTTTTATTTATAAGAACTCGTAAACTAAAATCTATGGCCATCCTTATACTTGATTGCATTTTTTTGTGGATAAAGTCAATCATTTAAAACTGAATCTTTAAAAAAAAGTAAAATATATACTGGCAGTTAAAGTCAGATTTAAATAAATGTAAACCATTTAAAGTTTCCAGGGATTATTATTCTTGACCCAATAAAATATATATATTAATATTATACTATATTATCAATAATATATTATATTATTAATATTATATAAATAAACGTAAATATACTTTAAACTGTTTTTTTACTCACCTTGTGTTGTGTGTCATGTACAGGGTAGTGCAAATAATAATTTTTCAACAAAAAGCTTTTGAGTTTTGACATAAACGCAACTTAAAAATGTATTTTTATTATAGTCATAAAACAAAAAATGTGAATTTGATCAAACCTCAAGTAGTTTCGCAACTGTGAGATTTCTGAGATGGTCTGCAGGGTGAAGAACCAATTATTTAGGTCTGCCTGTTCTTTCTGGTTTGGCCTGTCAGATGCGCTTTGGCTTCTCACCATCTTCAGTGGTGGATCTGTGAAATTCATTTTGAAATCCAGAACAGACCCTGTGAGGGTAGGTGGACCAAAATGATTAGTAAGTATTAAAATATATTTCCTCAATTCCTTAAATACTCTAATACTTTTTTTTAAGTATAGGCAATTATCTATCGCTTTTTCCTATTTTTCAACTTTTCAATCATACCACTGTATAACTTTGAATTAAAAAAACAACTATATTTCACAATTTCCATCTGGTTTCTAAATTTCTTTCCTTTCAAAAATGTATAATTGACTGGAAAGTGGAAAGACTTGATATCAGGGATATAAACAGGTTAGTAGCAAAACTGTCACATGAATTACGTGCATGGGCAATGTTTTGCCCATATTTTATGTTGATTGATTAAAATTAAATCACCTTTCTTTTTTCTTCTGATACCTCCTTTAAAAAAGAATATAACTGGGTACAAAATAACAATAGAAAGAATTCTGCTGAATTTTAAAAGAATTGTAAGAAGAATATAAATCTTAAGGAGCGTTCATGAACAAATTCTATTGTGAAAACCTTTGGTTCAACCGAGTTGATCAACTTTTTATTTGAGACTTCCATTTAAGTCCTGAGCCAATCCTTTAAGTTGAAACGCCTTGAAACATGTGAGCTTCTTGTTGACTGTTTCTTGATCAACTATTACTGAAGGTGAAGTGTTTTGTTTTTTGTTTCTAAAAATTATCATAGGTATTGGAATGCCCAATTTATATTTACATATATAGATCAATTGTCTTGAAAAATTTCATGATTTCTGTGACGAAGCTCATTGAAGAAGTTATAAAAAAAAAATTTGGGTGACACACTATTTTCCTGGATATAGTGAACCTTTGAAAACATGCTTTTTGTGGTAAATGAAAAGGCTTGAATAAAAGTAAGAAATTAGATAAAATAATATTAAACTATTTTGAAAATAAATTATAGCACTTATTAAAAAAATATCAAGCCGTAATTAGATGACCAACTCTAATGAAATTTAAGGGGGAAAAAAAATCAAGCTTGGTCCTCCAAAGTGTTCCCTCGATGAGCACCTAGAATCCCTCAGCAACTTTCTCTTTTTCGATTTTGCAATGCTCACTTCCTCAAGGTCCTCTGCAATCCCGCACAACCAAAAGAAAATTGCTAAACTTCAGGAATTCAACTATTTTGTTTCTTACGCTTATTCACAGCATACTGTCGTGATCGTAGCTTTTTTATTTTTATTTGATTTTTAAATTTAAGTGTAGACACTTGTCACTTGACAGAAAAACAGCAATCAAGTGATCTAGGGTTCCACCATCTAGGAAAGATTAGGGATGATCAAACAAAGAAAAAGAAATTGGTCAAACATAGTACAGTCATTGTCTTAATCGGGTAAGGAACCCTCTTCTATCATTTAAATCCTCCGAAGACAACCAATCGACCATGCTCTTGATACTTAGGAGTGTCTCTTATCATTTGACCACTGATTGTATTTTTAATGTCACGAGGCTGAATCACAGTGGTCAACAGGAACAAAAACATTATAATTGTAATAACTCTTCAATCTTTGAATCACATTACAATATATTAAGATTTTATGTTACATAAGTATTTCATACTGAAATTTATCAACAAAAAATATATAGCGTTGGTTCATTGTATCAAAACCCTTTAAAAAAATTTATTCTCTAAATTATAAAAAAAGAAATTTTTATTTTGGTAAAAGTGGAAGGAAAGGATGATATGGTATGGTAAAAAAGTATACTAGGAAGCGGGGTTTGCGCTCCCCAGGCCCTGCAGCCTTCTGGCTTATTGTACATTCCTAGTTCCTTAGTTTAGTAGCAATAGACTCAATCCTTCTCCTTAGAAGTATCAGGTAATTGACAGTCGCTGCTGCAATTTGATTCCCTAAGTTTTTTCCGTACGTTAGATTAAATCTCTATTGGGCTGTTGCTTCACATTCGAAGATGATATGAGTGGCTGTTTCCTCCTCCTCATTACATAATCTGCAAATGGGGTCATCGTTGTATATACCCAAGTTGTGAACATGTTTTCTCAGATGCCAGTGACCGGTTAGTAGTCAAACCACTCCTCTGAGTTTGGCCCTGTCCAATTGCAGCAGTTTTTGCCAGTCTCGGTGAGAGTTGTTTCATCATAAGTTTACTATGTCTAGCACTGCTAGAGTTTATCCACTTCTCCTTTTGTTTTGTTTCGATCCATTCTGCGATGGAGGATTCTATATTTGTTTTTGTTATCCCAAGTATAGGTTCGGGTCCTGTGTATGGTCTTGCAGATCCTCCTCT
Organism: Cimex lectularius; assembly: GCF_000648675.2. Classification (NCBI taxonomy): domain Eukaryota; kingdom Metazoa; phylum Arthropoda; class Insecta; order Hemiptera; family Cimicidae; genus Cimex; species Cimex lectularius. Next base: position 163,298 of record NW_019392734.1, read on the forward strand.
GGCCAGTCTGTTTTCTCCTTGCCCAAAATTCCCCTGTGCCCTGGCACCCAAGATATCATCAAGTTGTTGTTTCCCCAGGTTTCGGAGATTTTGGATGCATTCACTGACTAATTTTGATGTGATTCTTTTACATGCTACTGAAGTGTACTTCCCTAATTGCTCATGTTTTGGGCTTGTACAGAAAACGCCTGATCCGGTTCCTTCGTTTGTTTTGGAGCCATCTGTGTACTGTATCATTGTATCTGATGCTCTCCTGTGTTCTTCCTCTCCTTTATAGTCCGTTGAGACTTTGTAGGAAGTTGTGAAGAATGATTCCGGGATCATATAATCAGTTCTCATTTCTAATAATGGGTGTCTGATTTTGTTGATTATGGTTGTATGCCTGAATTGTTTAGTTCCTTTCCAATTTAATTGTTTCTGGAGCCTAAGTGAGCTTTTCCTAGCCTCTCCTTGTATAAATATTTCCAGTGGAGGCAGGTTTAGCAAAGTTTCTAATGCATTTGTAGGGGTTGTTCTCATAGCCCCTGTGATACAGGTTTGCTAGTCTTTGTATGCTGTCTAATGTTTGGGTAGCTATTTTTTTTTGAGCTTTGTTCCACTAGATTAGTGATCCATAGGCTATTATCTTATTCTTATTACTGCTGTGTATATCCAATAGGCCATTTTCGGTCTAAGGAAAGGACAGTCTGGCAAAATTAAATTGTTTTATTGAAGAATCTTTACAAATTTTAATTTACTGATCATCAAATTTAAAAAGAAAAATCTTTTCTAAAGGAGTTCTAAGAAAATATTGGCCCTTCGTACCTCATTTTTAGTAGGTAGAATTGATTGATTCAGGCGCTTTTATTTATGTTTTGCTTTTGTTGGCATAAACCATGTTAGGTTGGTTTTAAAAAACTGCAAAACTGCAATTTGAACTAGTATTTTCAACATTGATTATGATATTTTTTATTTTAAAACAGATTTTGACAAAGGACAAGACAGAAGACATTTTGTTTATTATTTTACAAGGGTTTGCAACAGCAGAATTTTGAAAAAGGCCCATTGGTATTTTGGGTTCGAATAGAGCAGCCCTGAATTCAAATCCAGTCCTTTACCTTACAATGATGAGTGGCGTGTCCACACCTTAATCGTTGTGGCCATCGATGACTCCTGTTAATTTTGCATATATTTTTTTAATCGTTTTAGATTTTTTAAGGAGGGGTATATCTATGAACTAAAAAAAAGGAAACGTACGAATTAGAAATTCAAATAGCTTGGTTTGAAATAAAATATATTTTACTCATTACACAAAAGTGAGAATAAGCATGATTACCTAAGTGATTATTCTTAAGGGAATAATGACAGTAATATAATCTATTATAATTTAGTTCAAAAGCAAAAAGCAAAAAAAGGTATTTTTTTGTAAAGAAAATTAATTCCCAAGTGTACATGGTTCACTGGTATTTTGAATTTAGCATTTTTTTTTAAAGAATTAAATAATGAATATATTAGAAACAACATTCCAAGCAGCTAACACTAAAATGCACACACCATAGTTAAGATTCTTTTTTAATAATTGTTTTATTTCATTATTATAACTTGTATTTACATTAAAGTAAACGTGTTTCAAGCTAAAGTGTAGTAAACATAAACTAAGTAAATGGATACAATTTGTTAATTCAATCCACATATTCTGTCCAATATGTTTATGAATTCAATTTATCCTAATTATTTAAAACAATTTAGTAACGTATACATTATCCACTTTGCTGACATTATATCAGATTAACAATTAGATTACATATGTACTAAATAACACAAAACAAATAAAGCTTTGATGAGAAGAATAGAGCAATAAGAAATTACACATTTTAGGGGGAAAAAAAGAAAAAAATGAAAATGGTAACTTTACTGTGGAGACATTAAATAAATGTTACTAAGTACTTGTTAAAATTGAAAACTTCTCTGTGGTTAAACTTTCAGATTTTCTTCTCAATAAATATATTTACATTTTTTCTCAATACACTGACAAAACTTATTAACTTTTTGTTCATTCTTATAGACAGACAGAAACGTTTTAATGAAACATTTTTTTAAGATTATTGTTTTGACTAGCCTATACACAATGTAGTAAGGATAAATTAACGACCGTGTGTTTTACAATATGGACGTCCACCTTTTGCGATGAAGCTCTGCCCTTCAAGATTTTTCTTACACAACTGTAAAGAATTGCATTAGAGGTTGAACAAATTTTGCTAATTGTGATATACATACACTGCAGTTGAAACATTTGCTGTGGTAGTTGTTCTTGAGAGCTTCTACCCAACGGTCACCGGCTTCAATTGGAAATCCACAAGCTATGCACTTTGTTGTAAACAATTCATTCCAATCTGAATGACAAACATTAGATAAGTTCATTTTTTATCAATTTAATACGAAATAGCTTTAAATTTTTAATTTACCATTTTCACAGTAAGGAAGATTGTCTTCGAGGAAAAATAAATCATTGCCAAACAATTTATCACAGTAAGAACAGCTGAAACATTGAGGGTGGAAATGTTTGCCAATAGCGTTCAAGCAGTCCTATAATAAAATGTATAATTAAAATATCGAACTATAATTTTATTCTTTTAATTTATCATACTCCTTTGATTTTAGTGTGGCATTTGTCGCAAGTCGGTGCAAGATACTGTTCAAAACAGTACTCGCAGTATAGACCATCGGGTTCTTCTACAAAGCCAATATCCTGAAGTGGGCGCTTACATTTGGCATTGCAACACATGAAATGGTCAGGGCACCAAATTTTCCCCAATGCTGTTATGAATGGTCCTCTGGACATTAAGAACAATAATTAGAAACAATATTTATGCACTAAATAAGCATATAATATTATTAACTCACACTGTTACCTTTTTATTGTGTTATTACATTGATTACAGACTGGCAACAAATCCTTTTCTACAGAGTCAGTTTGTGAAATAACTGCTTCATTAGCTGTTATGTATAAAGACATGCATTATTAGAAAAAAAAACAAAAAAACAACGTTATAAAAACCAAATAAAATAATGAAAATTGGTTAAAACACTTGAAAAAAATAATTATTAACTAATAACTATAAACATAATTATTATAGAAACACTTTTTATTATAAGTTGATTTATTTTATTGGTTGCTGTAATAAGAAACGTCTTAATCATGGAGTGGTTACATTTTCATTTGTTAAAATGGTAAATTAGTCATGGAGAAGTTTTTAATTTTAATCAAGCAAAATTATCACACGTAAATAAACAAAAACATAAAAAACAGGAATTCCCAAGCTATAAGTGCTCACAGTCAGCCAGAAGCGATTGTACCTTATTTGACCATTGCAGTGACCACAGAGGGGGACCCTGCCTCCAGCTGGTACTGCGGCGTTTAGGACACCTCTTCCTCTTTTAGGAGCAGAAGAGCCGGCCATGGCACCACTCTTCCCTCCGCCAACTCCTCCTCCGAAACCACCTCCCATACCGCCACCTCCCATACTGCCACCTCCCATACTGCCACCTCCCATACCGCCACCTCCAAAATTGTCACCTCCCATACTGCCACCACCTGCATATTGGGATTTGATGGACTAGGAGTGACACCACAAAAACCAAGATTGGATTTGGACAAGGGTATAAAAGAGGTTGAGGATGTTTTGAAAGGGAAGAAGGATAGAATTTTTTAAATTTTGGTTGAATTTGCTCCATTTAACCAATTGTTGATTGGTTTTTTTAAGCACCAATTGGGTTTTGTGTAAAATAGCGAAATTCCAAATTTTGACTTTCTAGAGTCAAACTCAGTGCATTTGTACCAATTATGTTTGAGAAGCCGTGGGGTGTAATTTTGTATTTTGTTGCCACCCTTTAACAGTAAAGCATATTTTTATTTAAAATTTTGAAACTTTTGAACCTAATTGTACACAGCCAGCCTTATTCTGCACAGTTTTCAAATTTCCCTTCTAAAATTTATTTTCCTTCATATTCAAATCACCATCTAACAACCCAGAAAGTTGGTTGTGTTTGTGCAACTCTGAAGTTTTATTTTTGATTTTTGATATTGGAATAATGAGCTAGGCTAGATTTTTTCTAATTTTTTGTTGCTGGTTTTTTGAAATTTCTTAGAAATCGACTGTTTGACATATAAGTAAACTATATGAATATTTTTGGAAGATCCTGGAGGAATAAGTGAGGAGTAGAAAAGATCAATATATTATGTCAGATATTTGTTTTGTTGATAATATTCAACAATTCTGAACGATGAATTTCATACCCAGTTTGAGAAGTACCATGTAACTTTTTTCCCAATGTTTTTAATAATTTACTCATAAAGTCAGTACATCAAGATGTTTTATTTTTTAACCATTTTTTTGCTAAGTACTAATCCTATAATGTTTGTAATGTTGTAATGTTCTGAAGGTAATTTGATTTGCTATGATTATTGGGGTTCCTTGGAATGTATTACATTTCGATTGCATTTTTTTCAAAAATTTTTTATACTTTGACAAGTGGAGCATTCTTGATTAAAAGGAAATTAGGATTTTTATTCGGAAGTTGTTCAATTGGACGATTGGAGTTTTATTATGAATTACATGCAATGCAGAAAGAAAATTAATGTTAAAGTTTGTTAAAAGAGGAAGACAAAAATAATCAGAAAAACTATAAAGAAAGCATGACATTAGAAAGAAAATTAAAACTTATTTTTATTACATTTTCTCAAAATAGCTTGGGTTTTCCTGCTTCATTAATGAAGTAGTATAAAAAAAGGTACACATTTTAACAACTCGAAAATTTAAATAATATTAACGTTCTAAAAGCTTAAAAAACAAAAAAGAAAAAAAAAGAATAAATCTGAGAGCTGCTCATAAGTATTAATTTCTACTTAGTTTCAAACTTTCGACATGGAAAAGGGCCTAGGTTTGGTGTTGAAAGAATTGAATGCTGAAAAAGAAATAATAATTCTATATTACAACAGATAAAAATCACTTAAAATTTAATTAGAAAAAAGAAGAAAAAAACAAAATATGTCCCCCTCTTATGAAACAGCTCTCAATGACATTATATTCATTATGTGTATTTGATACAAGGCCCAGTTAAATATATTAATTTTAAACTGTGTTTTTATTCTAATAGCCACATTATTTATTACGATACCCCAGTAGGAATTCAATTCGTTAATAGCATTGTACAGTTACTTGTTATGAGAGATTCCCATATCTTTGCATTACATGCGTTTTTATGGAATAGTCATACCTCTATAGTTGGAAGTGGGTTTCAACGGTGAGAAACCTAAATTTAAACCAGTCTGTATGTATTTTTTTTTTTTAAACAAAAGTCTTGTTCCATCAAGTTTTTGTTTTAAAATTTCGTTTTTTTTTTAGGGGTTTAATTCGTTTTGTGCATAATCATTCTTATTAAATCAGGGTGTTGTACGCTATTTCAAAAGCGTACAACCAACATTAAAAATGTACTAATAAAATAACAGAGAAGTTAATTTTGCTTACCAGGCTTGGGGAAATTAGTCATCGGAGTAGACGGAGCCGAAGGCAAGTTGAAAGGCACCATAGTGGGAGTGCTGGGTGCATTTTGGCTTCCAAACGGCTTTGGTGCTTGATTGCTTGAAGTCTAAAATTCAAATTATAGAATTAATTACATTGAAAGTTGTATACAGGATGAATTTAACCCCTTACATTTTTTTTATTGGGGTGTTTTTGGGCAAAAAAACCGAGAAATGTAAATTTTTATTTTTTGTCTTGTTTCTCACAAACCAAAAAGTTTTGATCTTACTCTCCTGGATAATAAGATTTGGACAGGAACTTAACTGTTTAAAATGGCAAACTCTATAATATACAGCTTTTAAAAGGTTGGTGCAAACGGGTTTTAATTTCGAACAACCTTCTCAGGTTTTTCGCAAAAAGTTTGTTATGAACATTATTTTTTACATATATAAAAACTTCTTCAACGAAACAACAATTTTTTTGTTTATCATTTTAACTGACATTAAATTAATTGGTTTACATGTTTGAAACTTTCATAACAATTTCCTCAAATACTATCAACTACCAAGACCCTCTGGGTCCAGCCTTGTACAAAATTTGTTTCACTTTCCCTAACAGCAGAATCAACTTCACTTTTTCTTGTAATGTACGAGTCATTCTTATGATGCACGGTGCAAATTAAGTCAAAGAATGTAAAAACTCAACTTGAGAGTGGTGATTTTTACGATAATGCTATAGTTAACGTAAAAATAGTGTTATAATTTACATCAGTACGTATAATTCACTATGTATTAAAACATTTCAATTTTTTTTTGATTACTCAAAAGCCTAAAGCTTCAACAAATCAATTTTTATTTAATTTTGTTTGTCAAAGATTAATTTATTTTAAAATTTGAATTTTTGGACCATCATTCACACCAGACTGACTTGTGCTTTACTGAGCTACATCTAGAATGTCCTGTTAGTCAATGTTTTTTTTGGAAATTATTTGCAAAATTTTTCTCTTGTTACATGAGCAATTAATTTACTATGCATGGAAAGGAAATAAATTGATTGAAGAGATTTCATTTTACCGAAAAACTGTTCAGAATTTTTTTTGCAAATAATTTGATATTGGTTACTCAAAATTAAAGCCTGTTTACTCTGTTGAATTCAGACTCAAAAAACCTTTGACTTGAAGAAAAATATGTTGCTATTTGAATTGGTTAAAGTTCCTTTCGTACCCTGTTTTCCTGGAAAGTTAGATCAAAACTTTCTGGCTCATGAGAAATTAGAAAAAAAAGGAAATTAACATGTCTTGAGGTCAAAAATGCCTCAATAAAAAGTTATACAGGGGGACAGAAGTTAAACTCACCCTGTATAAACTATTTGTTAGCTTTGACAGTAAGTCCTATGATTAAACTATAATACAAACCGAAATTAACATGCTTTAAAAGTAATTCTATGCAAAAAGCATTGAATATTGAAGATTATTGAATTAATGATTCTAGAAAGATTGCTGATCTACTTGTTTCGTGATAATAGTTGCTAATATGTTTATAAATTTTGCATAACTAACAATACGTAAAAGTTAATTTAAGAAATTTATAGTACCAAGTTAAATTTTTTACTTTTGTATCATTTATAAACATAAGATAGAAATAAAATCAGGAATAGTATTTTAGGTAAAACGAAATTTTAACTTTTTGTAATGAGTTTTAAAATGGTTTAAAAAAAGGACCTTTTTCGACTAGATGTGGTTATTATTATCAAATTATTTTATGTTTTACCAAGGTTACTAAAGAATCTCGATGAAATATTAATTGTACTTTTGTTCATCAGTTCATCAAGATAAATAATTCAAATTCTTACTGTTGTTTTGAATTGTTGTAACTTGTATAATGAAGAGTCAATTTACATTAGAAATAAAGTAACAAAAGCTGTACAAAATTATAATTAACAGAAATATGATTCAGATTGATAATGAAAGTAGGCACATTGAATAGAAAATGAAATGCGGATTCAGTCGAAATGAAAATTATAATCTGAGTTATAGAAATATCTACTGATTGTTATTGAAAAACTTTTTCACTTTGCGACAAAATAGGACAAAATAGAATGATGTAGGTGAAAACACACAAATATACTTTGGTTTTAATCTTTTTTTTTTTTTTTAAAGTGTACCTGACCACCATATCTTGGGAAAACGACATGACGGGTGCCCAGTCTAGGTGCCTGGAAATTTACCCGAACCAATACATTTTCAAGATCCATTTAATAAAAAGTGTGTTAGTTTAGTTTCAAAATTGTATTCCAAATATTTCAACTCCTTAAGGTCGGATTGATTCTATATATCGCTTACATGGAATGGCATCGGTGCTACAGTTCCAGGTTGAGGTGATTTAGGTCCTGCAGTCGGCACTGATGGGATTGTAGGAACATAAGTACTACCAGTTGGAATCCTTCCACCACTGCAATAAACATTATTTTGAAAATATCCATTTTGAAACACTTTAAAATAATATATAAAAAAAATATTAACGGTGGAACTGTGACAGGCTCCAAGTTTGGTGCTGGAGGATTCTGCCTCGCTGCCATTTTTGCATGGACATCACAGTAGAGCTTATTGTTTATATTGTAATATCCCACATTTTTCAAAGACGTTCCGCAGGTCGCACATTTGAAGCATTCCACATGCAGATTCTTTTCTTTTATTCTTACAAATACTCCGCTGCAAATCCATAAATTGAAATATTTCAGTATGTAGTTTAAAAAAAAAGACATGTTTTATGTTTTTAAAGTGTCTCTTTAACTGGAGTTTATGGAGGCTGTTCAAATGTAATTATAATCAATATCAACTTAATAAAATTTATGTCATAAATAACTTAGATATGATTAGAGTATTTTTCTTCTATTGTGAGACCTCTTTTACTTTTGTTATACTGCTGCATCGTTTGTATGAGATGAGAGTGATATATACATGAGGAAAAAAGTTTTACTTGTTGAATGAGTATTAGACAATTATAAGAGTAATGCATTACTCCAAAAAAATTTAGTGAAGAAAAATTTAATTTCAGAAGAAAAGATACAACAGGAGAGACAAAATCATGCTTCAAAAATTGATACTTTGTTTTAAAAAAAAAATTGGGAAAAAGTAAAAAAAGAAATACACAAAAATATATAGGAGGTGAAAGAAAATAGATCATGCTGCTTGCTACTACTAACTAACCAAACATAATAGAGAAAGTAGACAAAATAGGAAGTGCATTTGTGGATAATATAGCAAACAATTTCTGTGAGATCCACATAAAAATTTTCGACAAAACAAAAGATAACATCACTTTTGTTAGAAGTGCAGGGTTTACAGGGTTTTTTCTTAATCACATCGATGTACCACTCACACGATGTGTTTGCCACATTCTGAACAGGAAGGACTCCCCGGCGTTGAGGAGGGCGGTGGCAAGTTTGGCTTGTCTTGTGGTAGCTCGGGTGTGCCCATCTGTCGAGCTATTGGAGTCAGTGGTCGTGGGGATGTAGTTCGACCACCCACGGCATGACTTGTCATCGAGAAATACTTCGTATTCGACAAGGGAGCTGACAAATTGTAAAATAATTTCTAAATTTATATTTAGTTGATACTAACATATTTTGTTTCATGCACTTGAATACTATTTGTAAAAGCCTGCTTGCCTCCTTTCTCCTATCGCTGAAATTGAAACAATTAGTACTGTTGATTAGCAAATGTACATAACACTGGCTTGTCCCTTAAAACTCAGCTTTAAAATATATTCAAATTCGTTTTTACTTCAAGGTTCAACTGGCACACAATCAATTACATACCATTGCTTCATCAACAGCACTACACGTTACAAGTTTACTTACACAATTAATCTTTCACAATCTGCACATAGATTTTGGCCTGGAGGAAGTACGGTCTGAGGGCTTGACGGTGGTCTCGCTTCTGGCGGAGCTACATGCCTCAGCCCAGTGACTGTAGGAAGGTGTGTGGTGGGAGAGCTCACTACATGTTCTAAAAAACAAATTGTTTAATCACATCTGCATGCACGTTAACATGCTCAAAATCGCATATTAGAACGAACAATTAGAATTTAACTATTCATATTATTCTTATATTAATCACAAAAATAATTATTTATGTTGTCATTCCAAGAAAAACACATTTATTTATACTAGAAATATAATTTATATGCGTTTCATATTGCTAACATTATTACTTTGTGTAAATTTACAAGTTTTCATGTTATCTTAATAAATATTAGTTAGAAAGAATGCACTAATAATTTTTTATTAATTAAGACAGCCAAAAAGTATAAAGTTTCATGCAACATCGGTTGCACTACTTTAGGCACTTTATATGTTATTTTATTATTATTTTTTAACGAGAGTATTTTAACTATGAGATTATACAATCTCGGGATTACAATGTTTTTGAAAAAATCATGCAATTGATAACAATTTTTAATAAAAATTTGAATTTTTGAGATCAATTACTGACAAATTTGAAGATTAAAGAAATAAAAGTTGATAAACTCCCCAAAGCCATGAAAAGAGGAGCTGGGAAGATGGCCCCAAAATGCATTGCGGAAAAATAAAAAGAATAAAAAAGAAGAAAGGTTGTTAAGTTCATTATCCTCGCCACTTCCAGAAAATAAAAATATTAATTTAAAGAAATTTACATCTTTTTTTTAAAACATGCTTGACATTATACTGTGCATATCAAATGCCAATTTTCAAAGTGCCAAGTTTAATACAAATAATCAATCCATTACATATTACAAAACATGGACATTTTTCTAAAAATATATTTAAAAATTTACAATCAATATTTTTATATGTGAACAATTTTATCCAAAGAAGGAGGAAGCAATCTTTCAACATTTCAAAAATTCATCTTACAAACTAAGTTTCAAGTTGTTCCATGGTGGAACTACTTCATTTACAAACTAGTTAAGAATTGTGTAAACTGAGAAAGTTTTTTTTATGATTAAACAATTTGAAGTGCACATCAAGTATTTTCTGATCAAAAGTCATTGCATGTCATTACCAGCGAAGCATTATTTATTGATTGCTTAGTTTTGTCCAGATGTGCAATTCAACAAGAAAATATATTAGCTTTAAAAATGATTTAATAGATTAATAAACATCAATGAAAGTGTGCAAAATTAACTTTTGAAAAAATAAAAAATAAATTGTATCTAGTAATACTATTTTCTTTTTTTAATTAAATAAAAATATTTTACTTTTGCTGAATTGTTTTCTCAATATTAAAACAATCTCATGTTACAAAACTAGGTCTAATTAAGAACATTTGAACCAATTAAGCAAAAGCATACCTGGCTCTGGGTCTTTTGGTTCTTTTTCAACTTCTTTTATCATTTTGAACACTTCACTCTTCTGAGAATCGTATGTCTTTTCATTTTTCATGAAATTTACTCTAAAAAGAGAATCAGACTGTAATTGCTTGTACTTAATTTACATTTTTAAAATCATTTTTACCCAATGGCTCCACCAGCTAGAACTTCAGCTTGTGCAGACAGAGTCTCGGCGATTGTCGCCTCGCTGTACATGCCCATAGGAGAGTTGTACTGTTTGTTAACGATAGCTTTAACATCTCCTCCGTTCACCTATCAATAAATTATTAAAATAACATAAAATCTTAAAAATATATTAATTTTACCTGATGTACACCAGCAAAAGGTTTTGGTGTAACATTGTGCCCAGAAGGCATTGGAGTTAAATTTGGCTTAGCAGCAAGTGATGTCTTTGTCACCGTCTGCGGTGATCTTCCACCAGGGCTAGGCATAGCTCCCACAGGAGTGACTGATGGTTTCCATGTTGTTGTCCCTCCTCTGGATCCAACATAAACTTGATTAATGAAGAGTAATTATGATTTTGAAAAAAAAAAAAAAATGAAGTGAGCCTTTAAACTATGATCAGAAAAATGAAGAAAAACTGGACTTTAGTATAAATAAATAATTTTATATTTGTGTAATATATATGTGAAATACTTTTGTTTTATACCTACTCTCCTATTTAAAAAGTGTAGTCTTTTGTACAATTTGAACATAACTATTACTAAGTCTGGACTACTTTTGTCTTTCCTTTTTCTTGTATATTTTATTGGTGAGTTTGTATGTTTGGTTTTCTAATATTCATTGATGAAATAATACTGTTTGACGATTGTGCCATTTTTATTTGTTATATTGCAAGAATTGCATTCTTTGATATTCTTCTTGAATTGATGTATGTGCTATTCAATCGAGGTGATTATTGAGCAATTTTTTTTTTGTTCTATTTAATTCTTAGTTTATCCTTGTGTGTTTGTGTGATATGTATTTTTATGTTAAGATGTCAGTTTCTACAGTTGATTAAAAATGATGAATTTTAACAAATTATCAAAATTATAAAAAGCACAAATTACAAAGCATGTACATATATAATGTAAATAATTACATTATACAAATATAATGTAAATATAATTCATTACAGTTGATAAACATGTCCCCATCCATCCACACACACACACACACACACACACACACACACACACACACGCACGCTCGCTCACTTTCTCTCATTCACTCACTCGTTCGCTCACTCACTCACTTTCTCTCACTCACTCACTGTCACTCACTCTCTCACTCGCTCACTCATTCACTTTCTCTCACTCACTCATTCGCTCGCTCACTCACTTACTCACTCACTTTCTCTCACTCACTCACTCACTCACTCACTTTCTCTCACTCACTCATTCGTTCGCTCATTCACTCACTTTCTCTCACTCACTCACTCACTCACTCACTCACTTTCTCTCACTCACTCACTCACTCACTCACTTTCTCTCGCTCACTCACTCACTCACTCGCTCGCTCACTCACTCACTCACACACTCACTCTCACTCACTCACTCACTCACATACGCACCTACATTATAAATGAAAAGGAAAAATCCTTAAGTCTGTCATGCATGTGTTCAACTGGATGAAACAACAAAATATGATTTAGGAAATTTAATTAAAACGTCTCTAATTATTATAATCATATCTTTGATTCCACGCAACTTTCGCCAATTAAGGGGCACTCAATCAGGCTTTTTTTAAGCTTTCCGTAAAATATATAAAAAATTGGACGAACTGTTGTCTGCTAGTGTTTAATATTATCTGGAGATGATTCATCAATGACAAAAAGCTTAATAAAATGAGTAACGCCAAAGTCACCTCTGGATCGTGAGCTCAAAGCCGTTTCCAGCTCTTACAATGGTGTCTTGGGCATCTTTATGACGCATGTCTTGCACATCGACGTTGTTGACTTTGATCAATGCGTCGCCGACTTGCAAACCAGCTCTTTCCGCCAGACTTCCTCCATTCACCTGAAACAGAAAAATATTCATATTATGTTTTATGTATAAAACTTGTCATTCAATAATAAAACTTTAGTAGATTAACAAATGATTTACATTGCATTAGTATCAAATTAAGTTGGACTTTCTTTGCTCGTCCATAAAATAAAGGAAAGGGCTTTTGCAAGTTGCCGAATAATCGGACACGCGATTACTTATGTATTCTCCTCGTTGGCATTTATGCAATTTGCCTAACTTCACCGATATGGTCATGTATATGAATGAAAGTAGACGTAATGCATTACGAAAAAAACCCAAAAAGAATAAAATGTACGTCGATCCGCTAGGTACAAATGATCAACATAGGAAAGGTCTCTGATTTCATTTTTAAAAGACGTTGCTCAAATGGCCATTGAATTTAATTTAACCCAGTTTCTTCAATAATGTTAAGATATCAAGTAATTTTATTCCATTTGTAGGACACTTTTATTAGCTGTCTTGGTTTTAGGTCTCGCGTCGAATGGTGAAAGTTAAGAAGTGGACAACGTGTGTGACAAGATCCGAAAATTATCTGTGCCAGGAAATAAACTCCAGGGCACGATAGCGTAATCTTTAATGCGAACTGGGTATTAAAATATTACCAACACACATTGGCAAATCATGTCTTATAAATCGGACACTTTGTCAGGTCAGGCGTTAAACATTTACAAGATAATCAAGTTAGATAAACCACTCAACAGTCATAAAACGTAAATTTCTTTACAAACTGCTTAATGAATACGCAGTTTGAAGAATCAGCTTATCAAACGTATTTCGGCCTTTCGCCACCGTTGTTGGTCTGTGTGTTTTAATGTAAATTGTGTCCTTTTATAATTTACAAAACGTGAAAGGGTGGGCTTTGTTTATGTTCTGCCTGAATCTTTGGTTTTTATTTTTTTTAAATATATTTACGTATTTTTTTAATTGTAGATATTTCTCAAGACCACATATTTTCCATTGCAATGGAAGTTCTCTATAATTATTAAAATGGTTCATAAGCCAAATAAATCTTCTGATCTTCCAAGTTCCTCTCGACCCATCAGTCTCCTTTCTACCTTGCCAAAATTCTAGAAAAAACTACTTCTCCGACGATTATTGGCAATAATTGAAATTTCTAATATTATTAAAATGAACAAAAACAGCATTGCTGGTGTGTTCTTGATTTAGAACAGGCCTTCGATCGAGTCTGGCTTTGAAAACTGAACAACATTCTCCCTCATACGTTCTCTCTCTTATACTGAGATCTTATCCGACTGACCTATTTTGCCGAGTCCATCAGGGAACTGAATTCCCACCTTATATGAGGGCGGGTGTTCCTCAGGGTTGCATACTTGGCCCATTTCTATTTTCAACATACACTGCAGATATTGCAGACATGATTACATTTCAACACATACAATCGCTGATGATACCGTGATTCTTAAACGTAATTCGGACCCCTCAATTAACACTTACAAAACCTGAATGAATTAACAGTATGGTTCACAAAGCGGAAAATGAAGATAAACCTAATGAAAAGTGTACAGATCATAAATGGAATCCCATCGCCTTCCACTGACCTTGTGAGTTATCTTAGAGTTTCATGGATCTGACTTGGAATCCGCATAAAAGATTGACAGGACAGCAAACAAACAAACGTTATAAATTATTAAAAAGACTACTTGATCCACGGTCAAACAAACTTTTAATTTACAAGCAATGATTAGACCTCTCTTTGTGAAGTGTGGGGCTCAACCAAGGATTCCAATTCCCAACGTCTCCAATCAATCCATTCTAAAATTCTCCGTCAAATTATAAAACTTCTTTTTACGTTTCAAATTACACTATTCATAATGACCTACTAGCACGACGTTTATCACTTCCAACCCTACCTGACAATCCTCCAAGATGATTGAAGGGAAAATGGCCCCGAGACCTCCTCATTGTGAGAAGATTGAAAAGATATAAGTGTGACGGAGTGTTGTCACTGGGCAACTTTACCTACAAGAGACTTAAATGATAAATTCAACATATATGAACATATTTACTTAATACAATATTTGTAGTTGTAAATCTCAAATAAATGCAATAATAAAAAATGTAGCGTATTTGATGGATGTATGTTTATTAGTTTAGTGTCTAGTGGTTTTAGTGTGTTTGTTCTTTTCAGTGCACTTCAGTGCTACCTGTTGTTTGTTTTGGTATTGGTTGAATCAAGGAAGTTTATGCTGACGAGGAAAAAAAACAAAAACAAACGAGAATGGGCGGACCAGGATCAAATTTCAGTTTCATCGCCTTGCACTCACCACGTCTGACAATAAACCAGACGTTCGGTTCAAATCCTCATCTTTTCTATAGAAACCGGCTTCTTCAGTCTACAGGGTTCGGGCGAATCCTACCTTTAGAATAAGACTTGTTTAATGCTTGAAATTTTGAGCTGTGAAATGTAAATTTTAAGTGACGAGGGCAAACAATGATGTACGTGTGCAGGTGATTGTTGATCCTTATTTGAAAAGGCTTTCGAAATTTCTTTTGTCCTACAACAAACGGCTCATAAACAGCGGCTCTCTTTGTATGTATTTAATTCGGTGGTAATTTGTCCCCTTTTGTCGGATTGCTAAAGCATTCCTGTCACGCTCGCTCTCCGCCGTAGGAGTGTTTTTTCCTGTTTAATTCTTCAGGAACGTCCTAGACAAAAAGGTGTTTTACCTAATTAAACACGATTCCAAATCCTCGGCTGCATTGTCTTCGCCTCCCTGCTTCACGGTTTGTTAGAAAGGATAATGCTTTTTCCCCGACGGAATCCCACGCATTTCTTTCGCTTCCGAACTACCACAAAATGTGAGGATGTTATACTGCCCACCCACTTGGCAGACGTTTTTTCAACGATTCAAGAAGTGTCCCTGAACGTTTCAACATTCCGTATTTCTAAGGACTATGCGAGTACCAGAACTTGATGGTATCTATGATGGATAACAAGAAGGACTTAGTGTTCTATCAGATATGTATCTTGATTGATATGTATTTGCTTTCTTTTATCCTTTCTAATTTCATTTTTGACAAAATCTAATATAAATGTTTAGTTTTAACTTTTATAAACATAAATTTTCTGAAACTCACTTATTTCTAAAACGATTAGAAACTTTTGTTACTGCCTTTGGGCGAATATGCCAGGTCGCCATTCGACATGGATTTTCCAAGGAGGTCAAAAGGTTTTATTTTATTTTTTTGTAAACTTTTCGGTAGCCTTTGACAGAGTTAATGGTAGGGAATTATTTTAAAGATATTTAATTTGGGAACATCGTCAAAATTTCATTACTGTAATAAAGTCTATTTTTAAACAAAAAGTGGCAGCTGTAAGATGACAAAATGGAATTTCCGAGTTCTTTAGTATAAACAGTGGTATGAGACAGGGATACATATTGAGCCCTTTATTACTTTCTATATTCTTTCCGACGATTTATCTGATTGTCTGGAGGGTGGAGTACGAGTTTCTTATAATGTTATTAAAATATTTATGTACGCTGACGACATTGTTATTATCTTGGGATTAATAAGTGGGATAAGGACACAAGTGCTTCGTTGGCGTCGAAACGCTGGGCTACATGTACTTTTGTCTTGAGGGGCCCAAAAAGACGAATGTTACAACGAGGCAAGTCTTCACTATAGGGTGGATGTTCTAACTTTTGCCATCCAATTATTGCTTTGTAGCGTAAGCGTATGCAAACTTAAATTCAGCACACAACGCACGAAGTTCCTAGATCCTACATCCAAATCCATTCACTTAATTTGGTGGTGGAGCTGAGAGCTAAGTCTATGTCTTCATCACCTCGGTGGGGTACTCAATATTCGCCATCGGCCCTCTCATATAACACATACATGCTATTAAATACATTCACCCTTAACAAACACTAGGTACACAAAAGTATCATATACAATAAAACTGCCCTGTTTCTTCCGAGAATCGGAACAGGGGTACCAGATACTCCGTGCTCAAGCACAATTCCCATACCAGGTGGAATTTCTAAGCGCTCTCTATATACAGCCAAGGAATTGCACCACTCAATCAGGGTGGCAAAGCGGATCTAACAGTGTCCGTGTGTTAACCTCGCATGGCTTATCCTTAATCGGGCGAGGATAACCATCGTACGAGCCTATCGACAGTGCTCTTGGTACACAAGAGCTTCTCTATTATGTTGTAATTCTTTTTTGCTTATATTGCTTTGCCGCTTTCTTCACGTTAGTTTTTTCTGTATTGTTTTTATTAATTGTTAACATTATATCAAAACTAGGTATCACACTCCAGATGACAGATATTCAAACAATACATCCTTTTGTATAGCTTCTTTATACTATGCAAATTCGTAATTATTCATAAATAAAGTATCCTATTATTATTATTAATTTTTAAAGGAGTTTTAACGGCTAAGGTCATTTTACGCCCTAACGTTTAAACCTTCTCTCTTAGTTCAATTAATTAATCTTTACGTAAGGTCTTGGTTGAAATGAAAAAGTTAGTGTCAAGAGCGGGATTCGAACCCACGACCTTCGGCTAAATACGCCGCTGCTCTACCACTTGAGCTACCTTTTTGTATTTAAATTGCAATTTTGGGCATTGTAGTTTATTACCACGCAATTTGTATTTTCTTTTATTTCATTTTTCCGCTCCGGCAGCCTCAAAAATTCCTGAAAAAAAAGAAAGAAATTTTCCACGCCGAACTCTCGTTCAAACACGAGCAGACAAACATTCAAAAGTATAAGAATTTGGGAAAAGGCCTAAATCTCATTATAAATTCCAATAAATTTAAGAAAACTGGAAAGTGCTCTTCGAAACAAACTTATTTTAAAAATATATTCCTGTTATTAATGAAACATCACAATAACAACAACAAACCGAGGGTCGATATGACCTCTACTGTGCGAACCCTGATAAAAAAGATAATAATAAATAATAATAATCCATTAGAGTTTGTGGTCCGATTGACCAAATAACTTCTCTCAATTAATTAATCAATTCAAATAATTAAGTATGTAAGTTTTTGGTTGAGATAAGAAAGTCAGTGTCACGAGCGGGATTCGAACCCACGACCTGCGGCTAAATACGCCTCTGATCTACCACTTGAGCTATCGTGACTTCGATCCACTCGGACACCAATTTCCCATCTCAACCCACATTTCGAAAACTGGCAAAAAGGAGGGAAAATTCAAAAGGTGGGTTGAGGTGGGAAGTTGGTGTCCGAGTGGATCAAAGTCATGATAGCTCAAGCGGTAGAGTAGCGGCGTATTGAGCCGAAAGTCGTGGGTTCAAATCCCACTCATGACACTGACTTTTTATCTCAACCAATACCCTCATAAAGATTAATAAATAATAATGTTTACTTAACAACAAAAAGAAATGTGTCCAAAACAAAGTAAACTAACCATTATACATCATGGTAAATATCGTCTGCTGAAAGTTGAAGCTACTTACCCCTGTAGTGTTTAATTGAAAACTAAAAGATCGAAGACTTTTAAGAATATATGAAGAAAAAAATTAAATAAAAAAACCTATTAATCGAAATTGAATTCCTTAATTAGATCAAACCGATAACACCAAGGCTATCTTAAGGAGACGAGTTTTGCACCAATAAAAAAATGAACTTTTTTACGTTTAATTCGACATAATATATAATTAGAAAAAATCACAAATTTTAGTATAAATTATTATAATAAAAGGATAATTACGTAGTTTGGTAACTTGCTAATGAATCATGATTTTTAGCTATTTTTAGAATATTATATGCCAGTGCGAAACTTGTGTAGGTGGATCTTACCCGTGTTATGGGTACACCAAGACTATTGATTATCTCTAAGGTTAGCTATTTATCTTTCGGAAATGAAAAAGCAAACTTGTTCTTCCAGGTGGTAGTAAAGCGATATGACTCTGGCAGTGTGCTCATAACCAGCAATCTGCTCTCATACGAGTTTCACACCAATAAAAAAACGAATTTTTATTTATTGGTGTGAAACTCGTGCAAAAGTAAGATTTTCTTGCTCGCGGTTCGCAAAAACATATTGAGAAAATTTGAATGGGTATGTCATGACTATGTAATATCAATTTATAAGACTACAGCCATCTTATTACGGCCAGTTTTCATTGAAGAAAGGCCAAAGTAAGTGCGGCATGGTAAAGGTGATGCCAGTCATAATTATGCAGAGGATATGTTGTTGTTCGGCTATCCGTTGATCAATAGCTTTAAATCAACAATGCGCTGCATGACTTGCTGCAACAGTATTACCTTTCCAAAACAGTATTAGCAATTCCTTCCATTCAGAAATTCAATTAGCTCGATTCTGGTAAGCTTCGTGTGTCCTGTATGAGGATATCTAAATTCAGTGAGGATGGGACAGACAGACAAGAACCTCTTCCTGAAAACCTCACAATGGAAATACACAGGGCACCTAATAACAAAATAATTAGTTCTTTAGGTTCAATAGTGAATTCATAGTAAATCTTATCAAGAGTTATGCAGGAAAACAGAGAGAAGTATGGTTAGTACTAGATCTATAATTTAGCTTTTTTCAACCAGAAAATCCAATGGAGCGAAGTGGACTATCCAAAAGTTAAAAATAATATAAATCTTAGTTTTTTCTTATTTTCAAAAATCAACGGATGAACGATTGTATTGGATGGGAAAGTTCTGAGAAATGAAAAAAAGGAATTGAAATCGTTAATACGAGAACAGATCTGGAAAAGTTGTTTGGGCGGGTGGGTTCTAAAAACAGAACGAATATTCGTACAGTGCCCGGCCTTCGTCGGCCTCAGAATCCTCAGATGAACAAATAACACGGTTTAACTTTTATCGCTTAAATTATCAGACAACTAAAAAGAGAAAAAAAAGAACGTCGGATTGTGACATCGCCCAAACTCGCTCCTACAGGAGGAAGTGCAACGCTCATGGGAAGAATATGACCCCGGCCATAAAAGGTACATGACGCAATCGAGTCCTTGTCACTTGTCGTTCACAAACGGGGAAGTTTGGAGTATGCAAATCGAAAAGAAACTGAACTTATGCAGCTTTACAAAAAAATCATTTAAAGATGTCAAAGCACCCTCTTCGATAGATATTATAGAAATGTTCTTAATTTCCCTCAAATTTAAGTTACTTACAAACTTCAAAATAAACCCAAAACAATTTACAAAATAAAAAATCTTTACATTGATATGTACCTGAAACATTTTTTGCAGGGGATTTGATACAAATATCCAATTTTTTGTAGAAAAACATCGGTACGAAATAACATAAAAAATAGACACAATTTCTTCGGTCATGTCCTTTGCCAAAATCTCTATTTTAAGATTAACAAATATAATCAGTGCTGAAAATATTAAATAAAATTGTTTTTGAGTACTTTATTTATATCATGGAAAGAAAAAAAATCAGTTCCACCTTCAAAAAATCAAATCCGATAGAACGTTTTCCGGTAATTTCTTTAAAAGTGAATTTTCCGATTAGAAATAATTATTCAATTTAATAGTCAATAATTAATGTATTCTGCCATGTCTTTTGCCAAAATCTGTTTCAAAAGAGAAATTTATTTATTGGGTTGTCCGGAAAATAATGCAGGATTTTGGTATTAAACAAAAAAAAAGAAACTAGTTACTTTAAAGCAATGTTCTTTAATCAAAATAATTTCCCATNTACAAATGAGTAATCCTGTAAACGTAAACAGAATATTTTATATAGATTTTTTTTAATGAAAACTTAAAATCCTGCATTATTTTCCGGACAACCCAATAATAATCAGTGTTGAAAATAATAACTAAAAACTTTTGAGTATTTTTTTAACCAATCAAACTAACTTTATGTCATCGAAAGTAAATCACAAAAATAAAAGTACCTGAATCTTTCCTTTACTTTCAAAAAAGCAGGTCTGAAGTGACAATATTTTCTTCCAACTTCTTTAAAAGAGATTTTTCTTTTTAAATTTGGTGATAAATTTATTATTGAGTATTTTTGTAACCAACCAAACTTAGTTTACGTCATCGGAAGCAAATCACAAAAATAAAAATTCCTGATCCTTCCTTTACCTTCAAGCAGGTAAAAGTGCAATATTTTCTTATAACTTGTTTAAAAGAGATTTTTCTCTTTTAAATTTGGTGATAAATTTATCAAAGTTGTAAAACTTTGAAGATGCCGATGATTTCAACGTATAATTCACCAATAAAACAATTTGCTTATACCAGACGATCCTGCCTTTCTTTTTTTTAACCAAAAGTACAATTTGTGTTTTATAATTTAAAGACTACATTTTTTGAAAGGGTTTTGATACAAAGATCTAAAGTTATGTCTTGTTGATAAATATCAGTATTAAATATGCATGTAAAATAAAATTATAACGATAGCTGAATTGGTTAGAGCAGCGGCGTATTGAGCCGAAGGTCGTGGGTTCGAATCCCGCTCGTGACACTAACTTTTTCATTTTAACCAAAACCTTACATAAAACGATTAATGCCCTTAAAAATTAATAATACTAATTGAAAGAAGTAAATTGGTCAATCAGACCACTAAATATAATGGGGGAAAATAAAATCTTGATACAATGCATTGTGCTTAGCCCTTTTCCAAAATATTTATAAAATCCATTTTTTATTTTATAGCCGACAAAACTTTGTTTACGTCATAAAAAACCTGAATGTGAAGTCTTCCAAAAAGAAGATTTGAAGGAACAACATTTTATTGTAATTTTTTAAGAATTCTTAGCAAGTTCCTTTCTCATGGAGTTTAAATTTGATAAGGAGATAGACAGAAGATGATAAATGAAACATTAAATATAGTACATATCAAAAGATAACAGTATGAAATCAAGAAAAATTAACCACATACAAAAAGTCCAGAATTTAAACAATTGCTGGTGATATTGATCAACACACTGACAATCTTGATAGATGTCAAAACTGAATAAATTTATATTTAAAGCAGAATTATTATAGTTTATTTCAATTTTCACGTTTTATATGTCTTTTCTCTTTTAACTATTTTCTACTTTAATTAAGAACAATTTCTGGGAATTTAAAACGAACTAATGGCATTGTTTTAACAAAACTGCAACTAGGTTGGTAATTTTTGACGTGTAAAAGAATATATTAAAACAAAAAAATCGATCGGCCCTATCTAACATTGCGGAGATAATTGATAATATTCAAGGGTCACTAGTCCACCCTGAAAAACTTTATTGCGAACGAATACCATATAATTTTATAAATATTCTCTTTCTCACCCATTTTCTAAATAGGGAAGCAAGAAAATTTTGTTTCTTCGTAGATTATCTTGTAAATTCTTGTATCTCTGCGGTTGAAAGTTTAGTCAACTATTCGGTCTGGTTAACTCAAACCCTTCTCTTTGTTTCTGATTTTTCGGATGTAAACATATTAACGGGACAATTCTGGACGAAATTAAATACATTTAGGACTGCGGACTTTGATTTCCCTTTGAAACTTGAGCTAATTCAAGCCCGTCTTTATACGTTTACATTATTTATCTTGAAGTACCATCAAAGGCTTATTAGAACAATTTTAGGACGTGGATGAGTTTTTGGATTTTTGTCAAAATTATTCCTTCGACTGAGTAGTACATCACTGAGTTTGAAAATTACTTGATTATTCAGATTAACTCAAGCTTGTCTGTACATCTTTATATTTAGAGCTGGAAGTAATTTTAAAGAATGAAATGAAGTTTATTTCATCTAGGACGTTAGCAAGTTTTGTTAAAAAATATTAATTCATATATGTTTAGCGGTTATAATTGACCTATTTAAATTATTTCAATTAATTATATTTTTAATCTAAAGTGTTGATTGAGATGAAAAAGTAAAATTAGTTAAAAAATATTCTTGTAAGCTCTCTTGTTTTAAAGAGAAACTTGTAAATATCAACCTAAAAGAGTTTATTTTCAAAAAAATCGCTTTTATTCTCTCGCTAAACCGGGTTATTAATTTATTTTCTAAAACTCATATTGGAATTTTTAACGAGTCAGTCATTTTTATCGGATGGCGAATCGCTTTGCGTGCGCTTTTCGTTTTATTCGTATCCCCCTATTTTACAAAAACAGACAGAGCTGGGCGATAATTGAGAGAGATCTTTAAAAAATATATTTAAAAAAAAATCTTTAAACGTAAAAAGTTCAGCTTTCACCCTTATGAAGGCGGTGCTATATCTAATTTTAGGCTCATTTACTCTAACCCAAATAGGCTGTGGGCGATGCCAAAAAGCTGGTTTACGATTTCAAATCAGTTCCATCAAAGAAATTAATTAATTTATTTTATTCTTATTTCCCTTTTATAATGAACAACAAAAGAAAGAGAAACAGGTTATCTATGGCTAGTGTCTACCATTTGAGCTATTGTGACTTCGATCCTCTCGGACACTAACTTACCATCTCAACCTACCTTTCGAATTTTCCACGAAATATAATGGATTTAATAAGTAAAACGAAGTATATCTTCACAAAGCTCTCCGTGGCCATTTCATTTGTCGCCGAGAATCCTGATTACGCTACATTTGAAAAATGGCAAAAAGTCAGTGTCACGAGCGGGATTCGAACCCACGACCTTCGGCAAATACGCCTCTGATCTACCACTTGAGCTATCGTGACTTCGATCCACTCGGACACCAACTTCCCATGTCAACCCACATTTCGAAAAATGGCAAAAAGGAGGGAAAATTCGAAAGGTGGGTTGAGATGGGAAGTTGGTGTCCGAGTGGATCGAAGTCGCGATAGCTCGAGTGGTCGAGCAGCGGCGTATTTAGCCGAAGGTCGTGGGTTCGAATCCCGCTTGTGACACTAACTTTTTTATCTCAACTAAAAACCTCAATTAAGTGTGAGGTTTCACTAATAACAGGAATATATTTTTAAAATAAGTTTGTTTCTAAGAGCACTTTCTAGTTTTCTTAAATTTATTGGAATTTATAATGAGATTTAGGCCTTTTCTCAAATTCGTATACTTTTGAATGTTTGTCAGGTAGTGTTTGAATGAAGTTCTGCGTGGAAGATTTCTTTCTTTGCTCAGGAATTTTTGAGGCTGCCGGAGCGGAAAAATGAAATAAAAGAAAATACAAATTGCGGGGTAATAAACTACAATGCCCAAAATTGCAATTTAAATACAGAAAGTTAGCTCAAGTGGTAGAGCAGCGGCGTATTTAGCTGAAGGTCGTGGGTTCGAATCCCGCTCGTGACACTAGCTTTTTCATTTCAACCAATACCTTGCATAAAAGATTAATTAATTGAAAGAAGTTATTTGGTCAATCGGACCTCGAAATAGAATGGAATTTTCTAAAGGTTGTTTTAGGAAGAAAATATGTAATAAAATGAAAGGGAAAATAAATGAAAATGTGCCGATCAGCAAAATTGTTTCACCACTGCTTTATTAGTAAAAAGGAAAGATAAAAATAGTTGCTTAAAACTATTATTAATAATAAATCAGCACTTTTGTCAAAAACTTTGGTGATTCGGTATAAAGGTCTTCAAAATATAGCGCCTCGAGTCAGAATTGCACAATTTAAAAATAACCGAAGGTATCTAATTATAAAATGTACCGTGTCAAATTTCTAAAAATACGAAATTCATTCACCACCGTGGCATTCCTGCGAGAGTGGCCAGTTGTTTGCGATTATTTGCATATGCATCCGAAGTCCCGAGACACGAGACCGTCCTACGTAAAACGGTCCGAAGGCTGGTACATTGCTAGTTTAATTTATGAGTCATTGTCAAGTTTCTTTGCGAATTTTGTCGCCTTCCTTTTCACTCTTTTTTTCCTTCGGTCTATCGACGCGGTGGCCGACGTCCCTCGCATAAATCTATGGCTTAACGCAGCGGCTGTAAATCATGGAGGTGCTGCAAGGTCGGAGACGTCTGAAGACATTGCCTGTGGCAAAATTCAATAAAAAAATTCATTTCTTGAATAATTCTATCCCCCACTTCTTTTCATTACTCTAATACGCAATAATAAGCCATAAAAAAGACAATCGACCCGGAATCAATTAATCAGATCCCGGTTTATTTTCAAGGATCCATTTTGGCTTACAAGGAAGCAACACAATGCAAAGTAAGTAGGAAGGCCCGTTGATCACCGCTGTATCATTAACCCCTACTTTCCTTGCCGTGTCCTTTTAACTGAGACAACAGCATATTTAGCATGTTTACGAGACGCATTTAAAAAAAGACAGCGCGAACCGTGTTTTACCATCTAATTTCATCAGACAAATAAAAACATTACAAACATGTTCGATAACGATCAGACCGGAAGATAACCATCACGAGGTAATCACTTGGTCTGTATAGGAAGATCAGATAAAAAGCGAGAATGTCAGAAATGATAACTATATCAGAATTGTAATAGAGAAAGAGTGATTAATGTGACGATAACTTGATTATTGTAAATGAAAAAAACACACAGTACTTAAAGCATTCGTAACTTTAGGAAAGGCAATGGATTAATTAGTCTTAATAACAAAGAAGAATTAAATTAGGTTTAATTAGGTTTACGAACTAATTAACTGGACGTTAAAATGATATTTAGATCGGTTAGTGAGCTTTATTTAGTTTAACATAGATTTTTCACCTAGCAGTGTATCGCTGCGTATCTGAATAAATGATCGTAACGGAAGTTCAATGTTTTTCCAGACGAAAACCGAGAAAAAAATATGTCCGATAAATAAAATACATCAGTAAAAAAGGGCGTTAATATGACATTAAGGTTGTTTAGTGGACTTTGACTTTGAAAAGCTTATTATTTAACTTTAACAGTGTATCGCTGCGTATCTGAATACATAATCGTAATGAAAGTTCAATGTTTTTCCAGACGAAAACCAAGAAAAAGTTTGTTCGACAAATAAAATACATCAGCAAAAAAGGGCGTTAATATGACGTTTAGGTTGTTTAGTGGACTTTGACTTGTAAAAGCATATTATTTAACCTTAGCAGTGTATCGCTGCGTATCGAAGTGACAAAACTAGAGGGAATGTAAGCTCAAACGTTCATTTCATTGTACGTTAAAAAAAGGGAATCGAACCCACAACCTTTCGTTTTGAGTATTAAAATTACAAGTTAAATTAATCACCTATCGTCTGATTTGTATGAAGACGCTAAACAGTGTATCGCTGCGTTTCCAAGCTTAACGAATAGTACCCAACTAGGGCCAAAAGATTCATTTAAAGAGTTAAAAAGAGAAATCGTGTTTACTTCAAATTCTCTTGAGGTTGGTGTATTATAATCAAAAGAACAAGTACAGCTACTGCATAGGTCAAAACAGATTACCGCTGATCTGAACCGTCTGGTAGAAAAGAGTGATGATGAAAATGATCTAATTCGTCGATCATATTGAGTATTTTCGGCAGCAGGTTAAAAGAATTTTTTTTACTTGCGCAGTGTATCGCTGCGTTTGAAATTTACGAGGTTGGTCTGATTATCTCAAGTCCGCCTTTATATTTCTAAACTTTTCAGATTGAAACAATACTAAAGGGTTAATTTAGAACGACTTGAATATTTGTCATTACTGAGTTTTTTTTGTTGTTGTTAAAAAATATTCTTTCACTAGGGCAGTATATCGTTGCGTTTGAAAATTACTTCTTTGTTTTGGTATCTCAAGCCGTATCAAGAAGAATTTTTTAGATTGGAGGAACAGTGAAGGGTTAATCTACAGTAACAAATTAATCCGATAGATTTAATTAGGGCTTTGGTGAGCTTTGATGCGATTTAAACTTCTTCATTTATTGGGATAAATAACTCAGGCCAGTTTCTATATTTTTTATTTTTCAGATTAAGCACTATTAAAAGCGCTTAATTTAGAAGAAATTAAGTACATTTGGGACGTTTGTGGGCTTTGATTTGTTGAAAGAATTACTTTAACCTCATCTGTGTAACACTGCGTTTGAAACTTACTTTACTTGGGACAACTCAAAACCGTCTTTGTAAGTTTATATTCTTTACTTTGCTGTAATATTAAAGGATTAATTTAGAATGCATTTAAAAATATTTTTTCAGCAACAATCTTCCGCAGCGTTTGAAAATTACGTGGTCATTCTGGGCAACTAAATCCTGTAATGTATTTAAATTTTTTTAAGTTGAAGCAGTATAAAAGGGCTAATTGAGGATGAAGGACTTAACTGAGAACTTTGGTGTGCTTTGATTGGTGAAAAAACATTTCTTCGTTAGAGCAGTGTATCGCTGCCTTCGAAAATTACGTGTTTGGTCTCATTAACTCAAGCTTTTCTGTATATTTTTATATTTTTCAGATGGAAGTGATATTAAAGAGTTAATTGAAGTTTATTTAATTTAGTATGATAGTGAGTTTTGTTAAAAAATATTCCTATATGAGAGGTGTATCGCTGCATTTCAAAATTACATAGTTTGTTCTAACTAAAGCCGGCATCAAACTGGTACTTTTTCGAACAAATAAAGTTTAGAAAGTGTAAAGGAAGAATTAAGTTTTAAAAATACATTTTATAAGCTATATAAAATACCTCTTAAGAAAATAAGTTTTGAACAAAACAATTTTAAACACAGCAGTGTATCGCTGCGTATGAAAATTCAATCGAAAGTGAATCATATTTACGTCTGCAGCAGTAGGTACAGTAAAGAAGAGGAATTTATGTTTACTGCATACAATTTTCTTGAGTTTAGCTGAAGATGACTCCAGGAGATTTCCTGTCTCCATTTAAATAAATCGAATAAAAAAATCAGAATATTTCTATTTCCAATTCGATCCATGTATTTGGGACCGCTTATTTTCGCTATTTGTTATGACTTATTGGGTCCGGCGCCATCCCTTCTGATTTCCTGGCTGCTCTCGGCAAATTTACAACAGTTGTAAAAATGTGGATTTAACTGGCGTAATCCCGTATTTTGATAGTTAAATTTTCTGTTGGTGGTGAGTGTTAAGAGAAATATTTTTTTAAATGCATATGAAAATTTATTACTCACATCATCTTAACCGGATGATGAGCAGTTGTGACTCACTTTCACTTGATCTTTAGACATGTGATTAATGGGTTTCCGAGGCGATCATAGATGATAAACTAGTTCCGGAGTGCTAAATAATTCGAGGCCTCCTAAACGCTCTCTTTGTACCAAGACCAGACCTTCTTGTGTAACAAGTCAAGGATTTCTTTTATAACAGATCACTCGCCAATGTCTTTAGAGATTGTCCTTTGATCCCATACAGGACGAATTTTCTCTTTCTTATATCTTACTGTTACCGACGAAGCCGGGATAGGGCAGATATATCGCCAGCTAAAATACATTTCCTGGCAAATCGCCACCGTCAGCCCGAATATCCTCCTCATGTTTGAATACTTAGCGAGGAAATCTCTTGTGATAAATCGTCCCGATTGCAGATGTCGCCGTCAGTTAATCGGACAAAGTATTTTTAATTGCACGCCGATTCGAAGTCCGTTTGTGGGAGTTTGGCCCGATCCGACTTGATCCTCGATAAGGACTTTTTTCAGTAAGTGGTGCACGCCTTTCCCACAGCATCGCGCGAATAGAACGAAGAGCACAGATCCCACCGTTACAGAGATGGAGATAAGAGATTAATCGGGGTTTATGAAGCTAAAAAGAAATAAAAAGGCTAAGAATTGCAGCCTTTCTCTCATTAATCCCATTAATCTATTGGATTCTCTCAGTTTCCAAGAGGGTTTCGAGCCTAACAAGATGAGAACGGTTTATATTTCAAAAATAGTCACGAATAAAATGATGACATGATCGTTAAATTATAGCGCAAAGACATATATATTTCGACAAAAAGTCTTGTTTAAATCGTTTCGAGTCAACCTTGGCCAGATATATCAAGATTTTCTAGGGCAATCTAGAAAAGTTGGTCACAGATTAAAAAAAGCATCGAGATTTAAAGTACACAAATTAAAAGAAGGAAAATCTGTTTAATTTTGTTCTTGCCAGTCTCGGACAGAATTATGTTAATTTAATAATGTTCTATAATAAATAAGTCCAAAGAAAAAAAAGGGAAAAACGAAAAAGAGCCCAAAATATATCCAAACCCACAATATTAATATTAATACAGCTAAATAAATATAGAATATAGTAAACTAAACCACAAGTTAACAAAAGAACCATATCAAAGAAAAACTCAACATCAACAAAATTCAGACAAAGGCGAAAAACTAAAACATCACAAAACAAGAAGGTAAGAAGAAAAATATGACATTTACACATATCAAAAATATTCAAATTGATTTAAAAAATAGGTAAAAATATCTACCGTTCATAGAATAAAAATAAGGACAAGGATAAAATATTTTGAGGCAATAAAAAAAGCTGCAGAACGAATTATAAAAACCGAAAGAGATGTGACAACAAAATATTTTCTGACTACTATCAAACAAAATTGTAGATTAAGGTAACAAAAGGCGCAAAAAATAAAGAAAACAGATAAGATAATAAGGTAATAATGGCCAGGCTTTCCATGGCGTACTTGTTACGCTAAACGTTCTACGTTCGAATACCAGCTTAGCACATGACTTTTCAGTTAAGAGTAATAGGAATAAACCTATTGTAACCATTGGGTAATTAGACGTTATGCCCGCCTGTTTGATAGATAATAAGATAATATAGTGGACTATATTATACAATTGGAAAAAAAGGCAAATCTTCACAAAAAATGTATATCTTAGATTTTAGAAAAAAATCTAACAGTAACATAACAAAAAAACGTAATGAAATAGTACATTACAATAATAACAAGACAATCAAAATGAACAAACAACCTAACAATATACAAAAGTTGAAAATAAAACACCAATAAACAAACATATTAAAAAGAAAAAGTAATAAAGTTCTTAAAACTTTTACATATAGAAAAAATCAAAATTGAAAAACATTGAAAGAAATTGTATTTAAATGTACAATTAAAAACAAATGAAACGGAAAGAAAAAAGTGCGTCAACACAAATATACTGCTAGAGAGGACTCGTTGCTCTTAAAATTATTAATTATTTCTTACAACTTTTGTACGTATATAAAACCTCTGAACTGAAAATTTAAAATATATCTCAATTTTTTAATAAGAAATATCACACTTATTTTTTCAATTGAGCAGTGTATCGCTTCGTTTAGAAGTTACTTTACTTGGGCTAACTCAAGTCCGTTTTTTACGTTTAAATTCTTTACGTTGTATTTATATTAAAAGGTTAATTTAGAATAGCTTTAATACATCTAGGCCGTTGGTGAGCTCTGATTTATTAAAAATAATCTTTCTCCTGACAGTTTCAAGTTGAAGCAATTTAAAGGATTAATTGAGGAATCCTTAATATATTTAGAACTTTGGAGAGGTTTGATTTGTTAAAAAATATTTTGGCTAGCTCGACTTTGTTTGCATATTTAGCTATGCTGTATAAGCAATATTAAAGTATTAATTGAGGAACTGAGCATATATCAAACGTCTGATCTAAAAATTGAAAATATATTTTAATTTTTTAATAAGAAATATTGTAAAAAAATATGTATTATTTCAATTTTAAAAACTCTCCAAACACTTTAAAAATGTTTAAATTAATTGGAGTACTGATCAGAAATTATACATGTTTTATAATAAAAACCTTATAGGAAAAACGAGTAAATTATTTTCTGAGATTATCAAATTAAAAAATAAACTAAAAGACAAACATAAAATTATTACATGCCAGCCCTGGTCAAAATTTATATTTATTAATAATTACGCGTGGATCGAAGTCAGGATAGCTCTAACCAAGAGCCGATGGTTGGGGGTTCGAATCCCGCTCGTGACACTAGCTTTTTCATTTCAACCAATACCTTACATAAAAAGATTAATTAATTGAAAACAGTTATTTGGTCAATCAGATCACGAAATATAATGAATTTGAAAAATATATTATAACAAGCTTAAGCGTTTGTATTGTGGATTTACGACAATTAATCTTTTCGCTGACACGTTATCACATCAAAAACTGACAAGTGTGTCATCTAGTGTAGATATTTGATATATTTTATCTATTTGGTTCTTGTGCAATAGCCAACGCTGATCACAATGAGTATGTTTGAAAACAAAAATCTGACAGTTTATTTTATGATTGATTATATCAGTGAACAGGTTTATATTTTTTTTTAAAATATGCAGTGTGAACAAATGTGTATTTTTGTTAAAGTTGTAGTCATTAGGTCAATAAGGAAATCTTCTTTATTGCCAAATCATTGGTGATTCATTGGAAATTTGCGTTTGGTTTAGAATGACCTTTTGGTTTTTGTTTCTACACGTACTATTGAGTCAGCTCGTCAAATTCCTTACATTGAATATTTCGCTCTATGTAGAAGCTTGTATTAGTTATTGTTTTAAAAATAATTAGACGTCCTTGATACAGGGCAGATTTTGAAATATAAAATTCTTTCTTTTAGTTAAAACGGAAACGTCGAGAACTATTGAAATTGAGAAGTTGACAAAACGTACATTTTACACATTTTTATATATTCTATACAGATTTTTAATATTTTTATTATTTTCACTAATTTTGTAGTCCGCTTGACCAATTGATATATTACAATTAATTAAGGTTTTTAGTTGAGATTAAAAAGTCAATGGCACGAGCGTGATTCGAACCCACGATCTTCGGCTTGATACGCCGCTACTCTAACCACTTGAGCTATCGTGAGCTCCTTGCGGAAAGCGCTCCGTGGCCATTTCATTTGTCGTCGAGAATTCAATCCGATTACACGACATTTGAAAACTGGCAAAAAGGAGGGAAAATTCAAAAGGTGCGGTTGAGATGGGAAGTTGGTGTCAGAGTGGATCGAGGTCACGATAGCTCAAGTGGTAGAGCAGGGACGTATCAAGCCGAAGATCGTGGGTTCGAATCCCGCTCGTGCCATTAACTTTTTTATCTCAACTAAAAACATTAATTAATTGTAATTTTTATTATTAATTAAAATTGAACGAAGAGCCAAAACAGTGCATTTTGGCTGCATAGAAAGTTGCTCATCATTTTATGATTGTATGACGAACAATTTTCGTTTGCATGATGCGAGTTGGCTTATGGTGAACCATAACTTATTGGGTCCGTCTTCGCTCGCGGGTTTGTTTAATTTCTCAAGCCCGTTTCGGCATTGTGCCATCTTCAGCGAGGAACTTAGGCAAAAGGATAAATTTATACGTTTTAGCCTTTCTTTTGAAAGATCTCAGAGAAAAGTGTATGATCTTAGAGGACTTTTTCTCACTGAAGATGGCGCATGCCGAAAGGCGTTTGATTAATTCAATTCAGCGAGTGAAGTCGGATCCAATAAGTGACCTACGCCGGTTCGCCGAGATGGTAAAAAAGGTTTCCATTTTCACACTTTCAGCTTTCAAATTGTAATGCTTATTAAATTTTGAAAGTCCATTGTTTAATAAACGGTCCTTCTACTGAATTTCGCCCAAAGGCTAAATTTTTTTTTGGCAAAGGTGAGTAGTTCAACGGCCAAACATGTAAAAAAACGATGTTGCGTTGGCAAAAGATCGAGAAAAACATCACATTCGCAGGAAACGAGGAGTATTAATTTTTGTAAAATTATGTTAAACGAAACAGAAAATACAAACGTCATACGTGACGACCTAGTAAATCAGCTTAGTGTGCAAATCCGGCCAGGAAAAGGTACAGGAAAACCAAGGAAATGAGGGTGAACGAATCGAATAATTGGGTCAAATGTCGTGAGAAAATGCCTTTGATTCAAATTTTTAATAAATCAGAAAACAGAAACCACTGGACTTAAGATCCATTTTATAAATTAATTCAATAATCTTATCACAAAAAGTAGTACTAAAACGACAAAACAGGTGAAAAATCAGCAAAGTAAACACAACTAACACAAAGATAAATAAATTGTTATATTTTTGTTTATTAATTTATTTTAATTACAACATATAGTTGATCATATCTTCATCGAGAGAAAAACATAAAAGGACAAACGTTTAACATATTGGTTATTTAACTGAAGAATAAAAATATAGCAATTGTCATTGCAACACAAAACAATTTTCAAAAATGAAAACAATAAACAAATTGCTCAACAGAACAACTCCATCCATGGCAAAATAGCAAAAAAACAAAACAAAGAATTACCGAAAATCTACGACGCCCCGTTCACACAGATATCGAAAGAGAAAAATGTACAAAACACAATGAACAATAGTTGGACGACGAACAAAATGAAAACTCATAATACATACAATGAGTCAACGCAAAAGCCTGCTAATAGAGCAACAAAGATAAGAGTAAAAGAAATATTTTTAGATATTTTTTAACGGAGCAACAATCTGCGTGAAGAGTAATAAGTTATATAACGAGATAATTTAAACAACAAGAAAGACAAAAACAAAAACATCGTGTGGGGAAGCTATCCAGTGAGGGCACTCATATATTAGAAATAATCAATTAACCACTTGCACTCCCTTAGAGCAGATCCTTGGGGCTACTGCCTTTTTAGACGTCGAGGAGGATTGCTGGGAAGAGATCCTGCCAGAGTATGTGGGGATTAGAGTGGGAAGCTAGGGCGGATTTCTTGTAGCTGAACATTAAACTTCATTTATAAATGAAACATTTAGGTCGTTAAGGATAGTGCGGTTTGTTGACGATAGATCTAAGCCTTTGTGATTGCAAGGTATGGCTGTATGTCCATATTGCTTTTAATTTTGAGCTGTATATGATTATTTTGTTGTTCAAGTACATTTAGCTAGGTTGTCTAGTAGTCATTTAAGTAATCGATGTTTCGTCGGTTCAGTTCTAATCTTTTAAGTCGTGTATGGGGATCTCAGGTGAGTCGTTTGTCTAGACACAGCGCAAGATAGTGGATGACGTTTTCGGTGGGGAAGGGTGATGTTATAATAGATTGAAGGTAGAGTGGTGACGGTTATATTTTGGGACTTTGTGGTGTTTAGTTTGATTTACCAAATTTTGGAACATCGTTCGTTGGAATATAGACATATCTGGAAGGTTCGGTGAGCTATGAGGGGTCGGAGTTGGAGGATAGAATCGCAGTATCATCAGCCTATGTTAGAAGTGATGTCGGAATGGAAAAAAATATCAACAGTAGCGGGCCGAGGACGCTACCCCGAGGGACTCCCGCGACCACCCTGTACAAAGCAGATTGTTAGGATCTGACCTATTCTCTGAAATACCTGTCAGCCAGATAGCATTTGAGGTGTGTAGAGGGTAGGTTGCTCTTGAATTTCTAGAGCATACCCAGGTGCCAGATTGAAAATTATATACAAAATGAAAGTCAAAATGTACAAATATTTCCCAATTTAAAAAAAAAGTTAAAAACGATTAATTTTTTAGTAAAATAGTCAAAAATTTAATATTAACAAATAATAAAAGGAATAACCTAACAAAAGCCGCACTAAAAATTTAACCACAAATAAGAAGAAAACAAAATAGACAATATATACGTAAATTAAGTGTGTGGTGATTAGGGCACTCTCAACACCACACGCAAGAATGGCACAATTACACAGAAGACAAACACTTTGAACCCTGAAGATGATCTCAATAAACTTCGAAACGCTGGCACGATAAAGAAAATGTTTTTCTGAAACCTACTTCTCACCAGACCGCATCTCACGATTTATGAATAATCAAGTAATGATTAAGTAAGAAAAATATATAAATTGTTTCGTAATTGTACTATAATGAATATATAAAAATTTAACACTTTAAAAAATTTAAAACAATTTGACAAAAATTTAAAAAACGACAAAATACACGCCAATATACATAATGAAAACATCATAGAAGAGGATATAAAAAGTAGGAATATATTAATAGACCTAGGAAAAAATGGCCCAGAAGAACGAAATTAATGAATCTCGTAAAGTAATGCATACACCAAGGAAAAAACTAACTTGAAGGCAAAATTAATCATATGGTGTTAGAAAACAACACGACAAAGCTTTATTACAAAACGTAAATTGTTCATTTTTTGTATTGTTGAAATACAAGAAAAATGAATGGAAAGCGTAAAAAAGCCAAATAAACAGACATAAACATAACAAACGAAGAGATTTATGAGAAATGATACTGGCCACAGACATAGATTTTTTTAAATTATTTTTATTTTATTTGTAGCTTAAACATGTTAGTACATCTTACAAATGTGATCACATTATGTTTTTTAACATGATCATAGTATGACAGTAAGTCCACAGCTGCACCCGGAGGACCCATGCTGGCGCTCAGTAGGAGGGATTAAAGAGCAAGGAGGTCTCGAGGCAATCATCGATAGGGGAAATAGCGAGTTCTAGAGAAGGGAATGTGTAGAGATGGCTCGAGAGGTTGGTGTGAAACTTTCGGAATAGGGAACGGATCAACGTTGAGAAAAGGCTCGTTGTGAATAGTGGAGGTTAGAGTGACATAGTAAACTGCTTTGACAAATTGTCCGAGGACTTTCGATTGGAAGGAATGGATGTAGGATGGCTTAGTAGAACCCCACAGTTCAACTAAGTATGACCAAAGTAAAGTCTTGTGTTAGTTGGACGGATTCGGTCCTAGAAGTCCTCTTAGTTGTCCAAGTCTGGTAAATTGTTGTCTCTTAAGTCAAGCGTGGGGATTCTACGTCAGACGTCTAGGGTCCCAAGCATTTGCCTTGAATGGAAGTCGGTAACTCTTTGTTGTTGATGTACAGTGGAGGAAGACTGTTTTTTCAATGTGAACGTTCACCGAGTACATTTTTCATCATTTAAATTATTCATAGATAAAGGGAATTCCTAATTGATTGTAAGAAAATATTCCTAGTTTGGAAACGCATTAAGAAAAAATTCTTGGATAAATATAGACAGTGCTTTGAAGGGTGGTTTGTTATTAATTATCGTTTCTTCAAGAATTTGGGCATATTCTAAGCTCAAAATAAACTTTAATAATAAGTCCGACCTTGTAACGGAGGTGTTTTGAATTATTTCGCGAGTTTCCTCAACGTGAGAAATTCCTTTCGAGATTGCACGCGTTTAAAAATAACACGTCCCAGTTTTAAACATAGCTTAAAGTGTAATTGGAAATTCTGTTTTCCCTTCATGAGCACCGCTGGCGAAACAATCGATTAAAAAAATAGCACTGGATGTGTACGAAAATCAATAATCGCGTCCAAAATACCGTTGGCCACGTCTTGTAATTCCCACTCGCCAATTGAATCGGATCGAACGTACGGAGCATTTATGTCTCGGAAGTTAGCCTCACAAAGAGTCCTTTATCATAAAATGTCATAACATAACGTTGTGTATTATAAAAAAAAGAAAAACGCTCAAGCGAGGTCGTTTTCTAAACGATCCTGTGGGAAATTTGCGCAATCCGCCCTTTTGATGATAACCCATTGGGACTGTTGCCATTGTGCTCGGGAAAGAACCAGCAGTTGACGTTTATTTTTAATTTCAAGCAACTCTTTAAAGGAGAAAATGACGTATGGATTAACATGAGATCTTTTAATAACAAGTATGCAGTATAATAATTAAATTCGAACTATCAAGCCAAGAAGTTGAATAAATCTGTCCCGATTCTTTATCCAGCTGTTACCGAATTATTTTCAAACACCCTTACGTCATTATAAATACCGAATAAATATCATTCCGAGTTTCTTTTTATACACCCATTTATGTATAAATTATACGAAAACATGACGTGAGCCGGGGGGAGTGAATGGCTTTGGAAGACGATGGGACGAAAAACAACACAACATAAATCAACATCGGAGAAATGACCACTCTATAAAATAGAATTGGCTAAGGCTGAAAATGTTACGAATCGAAGAACAAGAGAAATCGTTCGGACATCGTTGCCAATTACTAGTCTTCGATTCCGGATTTGGAACCAATTCAAAAATTCTGCGATTCTCTTTCTCTTTTCATTCTACCATGAGCGATTTTTCAAAGGCGATGTCCTGTAATTTAAACCGAGATCTAGTTCTCCTTCTGTCTTTGTACCTAGTATTAATCGACTGAGGGTTAAAACGGGTCGAGGGATGTCACAACGAACAAATCATGATGTCTTTTGTATTTGTATTGTTTATTTCTGATCATTTTGTTCTGCCTGTCCTCGTTGTTTTGGTCTGTTAGAAAATGGTATGGCTAGAAGCCAAAGCAGACCAAAAGGATCGGAAACGATCAAAAACAGGGTATTCACCCCATAAACGTCGAGTAAAATCCAAAAGTTTGGAAATCCCAAATCTGATTTGTTTTGGCATCCTTCGACGTTGTTTTGAGTTTCGACCAAGGTTGCATAATGGTCGGTTTCGTTGTGGAAAAGTGAAACGGAGCAGAATCAAAGTTTGGCACGAAATGACTTCAGGTAAGAAGAAGAGAAGCATTATCCTTCCAAATCACCTTCCATTAGAACAATCGTTCCAGGAAAATATAGGAACAACCTGCTGGACATTGACAAGTCTCAGAAAGGATCTGGCAAAAAGATTTTCCCTTTCTGTTGAGAAATTTTGAAAACTGTCATACATTGTAAAAATTTCAGTTTATTTTCTTTTATAATAGTAAAGGAGAGATTTGAATTGAACGGTTTAAAAAAGGCCTTGCACCGTCAACCTTCCGGGCGATATCTCTCCCATATATTATCTAAGTAGCACCCATATGGCATCTACATGAAAAAGAAAATTGAAAAAAGTCCAATAATATTCTTTGTTGATATTAAATAATCTACTCAGTTAAATTTAAATCATAGAGATGTTTTAGGCAAATATCCAATTTGCACTCGTATTTGGCTGCATCTGTAGACACCTTGTTTCTACCTTAGTTCTTCTTCTATTTCTCCCTCACTATTACTTTTAATAAATCGTTTCGTTGATTTGCTAAGGTTTCTGTTAAATAGTTATTTTGAATAATGGTTTATTAGCGCCTTATTTATTATAAAATGCACTGCTAGTTTTGACGCTCCATTGGTGGCACCCTTTTCAAGTGTTTAACCTTGCCACCAATCGAGCATCGATACTAGTAGTGTATTTTATAATAAATAATGTGCTAATAAACCATTATTCAAAATAACTATTATTTTTAATATACATATATATAATATATTCCGTTATAATTAATATGAGCCTTCAATGTTATTTACATTAAATTCACTAATTTCGTGGTCCGCTTGACCAATTAATACATTACAATTAATTAAGGTTTTTAGTTGAGATGAAAAAAGTTAATGGCACGAGCGGGATTCGAAAAATGGCAAAAAGGAGGGAAAATTCGAAAGGTAGGTTGAGATGGAGAGTTGATGTCCGGGTGGATCGAGGTCACGATAGCTCAAGTGGTAGAGCAGCGGCGTATCAAGCCGAAGATCGAGGGTTCGAATCCCGCTCGTGCCATTAACTTTTTTTCATCTCAACTACAAACCTTAATTAACTGTAAGTTATTTACATTTATATTAAAAATTCTTTAGCCATGTTGTCCAGAGATATATCCTCTTCATCATTTTTCATAATCCATTGTATTTAGTGGTCTGATTGACCTAATTACGTCTTTCAATTAATTAATCGTTTTATGTAAGGTTTTGGTTGAAATGAAAAAACTAGTGTCACGAGCGGGATTCGAACCCACGACCTTCGGCCATTTCTCATAATAATATACAAGGTTGACAACTATGGACAAATTCTCCTAGCAAAAGTAGATGATGAAGTAACGGCAGAATTTAATTCTAAAAAACATGGTATGGTATTACTAGACCTAGAGAAGGCGTTTGACACCGTCTAGCATAACGGAATAGTCTACAGTTCCCAACATATGTTGTTAAGATCATGATGTCCTATCTAAGTGGCAGATGCTTTCGCGTTGTTCTTAACAACGCTACGTCTTCTTCTTTCAAAGTGGTTGCTGGGGTCCCTCAAGGGTCTAACCTAGGGCCAACACGTTTTTCTATATTCTTAAATGCCCTCCCTACACTAGATTGGTTAAAATGCAAGTTGGCCCTTTGCGCGGACGACATCGTAATACATTTTTCTTCCTGGAGACCGAATTCTATAGTAAACAATTTGAACTTGGCTTTACAAAAATAGTATGCTTCTGCCATAGATGAAAATTAATTTTAAACACTGCGAAAACAAAATC
This sequence comes from Cimex lectularius, assembly GCF_000648675.2. NCBI lineage: Eukaryota > Metazoa > Arthropoda > Insecta > Hemiptera > Cimicidae > Cimex > Cimex lectularius. The sequence goes on from NW_019392734.1 coordinate 202,223, forward strand.
GATATTTTTTACCAGGCGGCGACCCTCTCTTGATAAACAAATCATGCATGACGGGGTAAACATACCGTGGACCCCACAGGTAAAATACCTAGGAGTGACAATGGACCACAAACTGAACTTCAGTGAACATATTAACTTGTTGATAAAGAGAGGATAAATAATGATTAAGACTCTTTTCCCCCTTTTAAGCCCAGTCATCTTTAAGCGTAGCAAATAAGTTGATAGTGAAACCAATACTATTGTACGCTTGCCCTGCTTGGAGCTACACAAGCACGACTAACATTAATAGGTTACAAATAATACAAAACAAGCTTTTAAGACTAGCCACCTCGCCCCATGTTACACAAGGCTCACAGACTTGCATGCTTTAGTTGGAATGCCATGGATTAGGGAGGAGTTAAAATACAGGTCCCAAAAATTGCCTTCTCAAAAAGCCTACAGCGAAAACTCCATATGTGCTTCAATCGGCACATATGAGCCCTGAAGATGATCTCATTATAGATCTTGGAAGCACAGGCAAATAAAACATATATTATCCTCTTGAATCTTCTCGCTGTTTTGCCTTGTTTTGTCTAAAATTCTTATTCATCAGCCTACTCACTTATATAACTACCTGTTACTTAATAATATATAAAATTATTTATCCACTAACTTACTGATTTGTTAATTTACTAAACTGTTAAGTTGTTAAATTGTCAATTTATTACTAATTTGTTAAACTAACTTATTTATTTATGTGCGGTGATTAGGTCCATAATTATTCATAATTATTATTGGCACTCTCAACACGACACGCAAGAATGGCGCAATTACACAGAAGACAAACTGTGAGCCCTGAAGATGATCTCAATAAAGATCGAAACGTTGGTACGATAAAGAAAATGTTTTTCTGAAACCTACATCAGACCAGATCGCATCTCACGATTTCTGAATACTTATTTATTTAATTATTCAAACTAAATTATTTACTTATTTATTTTAAACTAAATATTTCACTATTAATACTATATTAGACCAACTTATTAAATTAATATCTATTTATTTTGCTAACATGTATATATTATAACTGTTAGTTCTTGGTAAACTTATGAAATAGTTTTCCCAGTTCTGAACAATACCGTAATGATTTTGTTAATGCAAAGGTAAATGGTTTTTTGTGAATATTTTCCTATCAACATCGATAAAAATGTTTTTCAGGAGGTATGGTACACAAATGGAGATATGCTAAAGAGGACGCATAGGGCTCCGCCACTTTCCCTCAAAAATACATTTGTACGCAAATTATTTATTGTTAGAAAATGCCATGTCAAATAAATTCAATTCATTCATTCAACAACTATGGACGTCTATTTGCAATATTGAAATTATAATGATTTGATAACGAAAAAGTTATAAAAACCCGTCGTTCTATATCAGAAATATAACCTACACACCCGTCGAAATCATATACAGTACTGTCTGTACACGTAACCTGTTATGCTAAATTATTTTATTATTTTTATTCTAAAAATGTCAGCAACAATATTAAAAAATTTAAAATCTGTTAACTTTCAAATTTGCCTTATCACTGATTTGAATATAAAATTGTAGGAGAGACTCGTATGCGATGCCGTTCATAATTGTTTACAACCAATCAAGGTTCGTTTTGTGATAATTTTGTTCCTTGTATTTTCATCTTTTATGACGTTGTATATCTTGTGCGAATTTATAGTTTAAATATTGATTTAAAGAAGTCTGGGGAAAAGCTGAATTAAGAAATAAAGAGGCATTAGTGCACAAAACACACCAAAAAACAGAAATACTTCATTTTCCATATAATTAATATCACCTTTCAATATTACAATATTATATTAAAATTCACTAATTTCGTGGTCCGCTTGACCAATTAATATATTACAATTAAATTATATTAAAAATCAGGACAAGGCAATTTTGAAATCAATCGTCGAGCTTTATATAAATATATCTCCTCCATCAGGAGTTTGAAGATATTAATAATTTCTTTCAATTAATTAATCTTTATGTAAGGTATTGGTTGAAATGAAAAAGCTAGTGTCACGGGCGGGATTCGAACCCACGACCTTCGGCTAAATACGCCGCTGCTCTACCACTTGAGCTATCGTGACTTCAATCCACTCGGACACGAACTCTCCATCTCAACCTACCTTTCGAATTTTCCCTCTTTTTTGCCATTTTTCAAATGTCGTGTAATCAGAATTCGATTCTCGGCGACAAATGAATTCGAATCCCGCTCGTGCCAAGTTTTTTCATTTCAACCAATACCTCACATAAAGATTAACTAATTAAAAGAAGTTATTTGGTCAATCGGACCACGAAATTTAATGGATTTAATAAGTAAAACGAAGTATATCTTCACTAAAGCTCTCCGTGGTCATTTCATTTATTACCGAGAATCGAATCCTGTACACGACATTTGAAAAATGGCAAAAAGGAGGGAAATTTCGAAAGAAAGGTTGAGATGGGAAGTTTGTGTCCGAGTGGATCGAAGTCACGATAACTCAAGTGGTAGAGCAGCGGCTTATTTAGCCGAAGGTCGTGGGTTCGAATCCCGTCCATGGCACTAGCTTTTTCATTTCGGACCACGAAATATAATGGTATTATTAATAATAGTTGGTTAACAAATATGAAAATCTATTTGCAATAGTGAAATTTACTACAAAATACAACTATTTGATAACTTAAAATTAATGAAAATCCGTCCATTCTGTTCCGAAGTTATTTATGTTATAACCATAAATATTGTCTGTACACCTAACCAATTATCCTAAATTTACCATAATGCAAAAATATCCATAAATGAATTACCACTATCTATCAAACATATATGGATTAATGTAATGCTCATAAATTTAAATTTGCTAACATTCAAATTGGCTTTACTGATTTTTAATGTAAAATTATAGGAAAGAACCAAATGTTATTAATTGCAATACTTCATAATTGCTATCATGATTCATTTTATGACTATTTTGTTTGTTATCATCCCATGCCTCTTGATATTTTACTACCTTGAGCTTTTTTTGTCCATATTGTGAAAATTATAAAAAAAGTCTGGAGAAAACCTTATTACTTGAAGACATAAAAATGATGAAAATGACAATCAAAACAAACAGAAGTACTCGTGTCAGCGGTACATATACTATACTAAAACACACAGAAATAAAGACGAACCAGAGTTGATCATTCATAAAAAAAGTGACAAAATTGTGTTCATTAAATTTACTCCGATATTCGAATCGCCACAGCTGATGAACACGGAAGAAATTTTACTGGTTCTGGTCAATGTAAAACTGAGTTTTTTCAAAAATTCAATACCAAAGGCAAGTCAGAGTTCAAGGCGCCAACCCTCCTTGAAAATTCGGGTGGCCGGTTTGACCGCAAAGGTTGTAATCATTTGTGCAAAAATCCTTCTCGAGCTTTCAACGCTTGGAAAGCCTTCAGATTAAATGATAATCGTGAGAAAACTATTTAATTCCAAGCTTTCTTATCCGCCAGCTATCCTTTTCATAAAACGTTCTTACTTTTAAAATTAGAATACAATTAAACAAAAGTGTGATAAAATTATTATAGGAAAACAAATGTTTATTTATGATGGCATGACTTCTTGGGTATATTTCGTAATGTAATTGACATTATTCAAGCGGTCCGGGTTTTTGATCGAGTTTGGCAGCAGTACTTGCTGTTGTTGCTTAAATAAATTTTTCCCTCTACTTACCTTATCCTTCAAAGCTTTCACACTGACCATATTTCCGACTCATTATAACTGCGCCATCCCCAAAACTACATTATCCTAGTCGGCGAACCTCATGGCATTGCTCTGGTCCCCGTACTGTGCCAAGAGTAAACATATGAACCCTATCATGTCCTCAAACCTCACACTAACCTTTGCAGATGATACAGCTATTCTTCAAGTACCTCTGATCCAGTCATTTCCACTCGACACTATCAGGAACATCTCATATTACTGGAGTCAAGGTGTGAAAAGAAATTAATTTAACCCAGAAAACTCCACTCTCATAACCTTCATTCTCTGCAAAGAGAGCCCATCTCCGGTCTACTTCATTTAAATACCCTCCCAACTGCGGTCAAGGTGCGGCGGTACAACCTATTGACTGTTGATAAATGTCTGCAACGGCCTAGCATCTTGTCATAAAAAAGGACTCATCTAAAAATGGGATCCTTGATGAGTCCAAAACCTGGTGGAACACCCCAGCCATGAGGTACGCGTAGAGATTCAGAGGGCCATCCGCAAGATTTATAAACATCTACATACGTACCTGATAAAGAAGTTGTAAACTAACTCAGCCCTAAAGATATTTACAAATTAAACGAAAGCTTGGCACGAAGGGGGTTTCTATGTTTCTGTGGTCTGATACATGATTATCACAAAAAAAAAAAAAAAAAAAATTATAAAGGAGGGCAAACCGCAACATAACCAGGATTCTGGTTGGACTCCCGACAGGGCACTGCCGCCTAGGACGGCACATAGGAGTACAGACAGAAGTAAACGCGCGATACTGCCAGGAAGATGAGGAGACTGCAGAACACATTCTTGCAAAAAGCCGCAAGCAAGATCCTGAAGCTAACCAGTGAGTTAAAGCTAAAGGAGCATAGATCTACTCAGGTCGGGGTGCAGAAAGTCTTGTGGCCGCATCCTTATCCCGTATCCCCTATGTTCGATACAGCAGATTTCAATATTTTGAACAGATGTTCATATCTGATAACCTTGTAAATTATTAACAATAGTTTCAAAGTAGAATATGTTCCAGTTCAACTACAAATTAATAAAAGCTCAAAGTTGTAAAAGATAAATATGCAAGTCATTATAACAAAATCATCTCAAAATTAATCATGATTGGTTGATAACAATGATTAATTATGAAAAGATAATCACTTTTGAGTCTTTCTTATAATATTATATTAAAAATCAGTAAAGCCAATTAGCAAATTTAAGGTTATGAATATTGATGCTGAATTATTACGGTAAACTTAACATAAATGATTGAGTGTTTTGGCTACACCACATACCATAATCTGTAAAGCATACACTTTTCCTCTTTTTTTTAAGCTCTTCGAGTAAATTACTAGCTCTTCACTTTTCGAAAATATTCCGGAATGTCAATTTTTGAGCTGTTTCAAAATAAACGAAAAGGCTAAAACTTTTTCCATTTGTGTTTAGAAATGTAGATCCAAATATTCTTGAGATTTTTGCCCTTTTGTTAACTTTTTCCTTTTTGCAGAAGAATTTAAAATTTTGATATCCTTCACAAAATCGGTTATGTTTTATATATTATGCAATAATTATATAGCATGTATTTTTTATGTTCCATTAGGCTTCTAACGCAAGGAAAGGCTTATATGACTACGAACATTCGCCATTTTCTTAAGTTTTTGGTGATAATTATTTCTTTACATACAATTAATTAAGGTTTTTAGTTGAGATAAAAAAGTCAATGGCATGAGCGGGATTCGAACCCACGATCTTCGGCTTGATACGCCGCTGCTCTACCACTTGAGCTATCGTGACCTCGATCCACTCGGACACCAAGTTCCCATCCCAACCACACCTTTAGAATTTTCCCTCCTTTTTGCCATTTTTCTTTACATTTGATTTATTTCTTTACATTTGAAAAATCAAATTTCAGTGGTTTAAAAAGATGATCCTCAATTGAAAAATAAGTGTTATATACGTTTGCATTGTTCCATGTTTGTAAGAAGTCTTAGAGGACTTTATTCTTTATTATTTCATAATTACAAAATGGATTCTGATGAAGGATCATGATGTATTCCTTGACAGTTTGACGTAAAAACTGAGTGTTTTTCATTCAACTTGGCCTTTTCCCTGATTTTTAATATAATATTTTCAATACTAAAGTTAGTCGATAAGCATATATGGAAGGTTTATTTTTTATTTTACATTTTCATTGTTCCATGTTTGTAAGAAGTCTCAGATGATTTTATTCTTTATTATTTCATAATTACAAAATGGGTTCTGATGAAGGGTCATGATGTATTCCTTGACAGTTTGACGTAAAAACTGAGTGTTTTTCATTCAACTTGGCCTTTTCCCTGATTTTTAATATAATATTTTCAATACTAAAGTTTGTCGATGAGCATATATGGAAGGTTTATTTTTTATTGTACATTTTCATTGTTCCATGTTTGTAAGAAGTCTCAGATGATTTTATTCTTTATTATTTCATAATTACAAAATGGATTCTGATGAAGGGTCATGATGTATTCCTTGACAGTTTGACGTAAAAACTGAGTGTTTTTCATTCAACTTGGCCTTTTCCCTGATTTTTAATATAAAATTTTCAATACTAAAGTTAGTCGATAAGCTTATATGGCAGGTTTATTTTTACAATACAACGACCTGGTTTTAGTTGGTTTATGTTTTCTATTTTGTTTATGAGACAGCCGGTCTACTTCAGCAAAAAGATAACAGTGCTCTCCACAACCATCGGCACGGAAGAAGTACTGTCCGATTATCATTTCCGTTCTAATTGATCGAAACTAGGAGCGACACGGATCTACTTTTTTTCTTAAATCGTAAACAACCCCTCCCCCGCAACGGATCCACGAAGCCCGAGAAAGAGTGCTTATTTTCATCCGATCTTAATCCGTGACGAAAATAATACGCGACCGCCGAGCACTGACCCACTTTATTGTTTTTTGCATCGTCTAATAACGCAGGAATAATTTGATATCCCAGTTTTTCAATGAGGGGCACATTGTGCTATCTTTAATAGAATCGTATAGAAGAAAAGCCTAATGAAACATGGATCCTCAATGGGTCCAGTTCTGAGAAAATAAAAGTAATTTGATACAGGGTAAACACGCCAAAAGCACTAACATGCTTAATTGCCAGTTGTTTTTCAAGGCAAAACTAATAATTTACTGAGATTAAATAGAAGACACGTGTACAGGGTCGTTATGATAATTTTAAAGCCATATCTAAAACAAAAGGGAACATCAAAAGCTATTTCAAAGTTAATAGGAAACAGTTAAAGAATAGAATTTGGATATATATTTTTTTCTTTTATTACTTAACATTTTTCAACTGTAGAATTAACTACTACAGCAAAAAATATAGTGACTATGGTAAAACTTGATTTGTCTTGAGAAGAAGCTGCGAATTACAGTTTGTAAAAACTACCTTCAGTTGGTATCAGTGAATGTGTAAAATAAATAAACAAGAGTGTAGCAACTACTCATTGGCAGTACTCCTACGGGTCCTAGGTCCTTCTGCAGAGGTTGTAGATGTATATGTCTGTAATTCTTATAGTTGGGGTAGTATACTGCCTTTAAGAGCTATTTATGCACCGTTCAGTGCTTCAGAGCACTAGTTCAACACTATTAGTAAGTATTAGTAGGCCGGTTTTAATGGTTGTATCTTTTCTACGGTTACATTGTACGTCCCAAAACACTTCTTCCTGAGGGCGAGTGTAGCACCACAGTTCGTTAGTAGGTGTGTCGATGCTTCTTTGCACAATCTGCACCGTGTTGGGTTATGTCGATCTTCATGTGTCCATTTAATTTTTTGTGTCTTGTTACGAATCCGGTAAGAATTCGGTTTTTCCTGCTTCATTTAATGCATTCTGTTACTTCTTTCCTTCCCAAGTTGTTAGGAGGTCCTTGGATTATTTGTGTCCAGTGAGTACCTCATTTTCTTTTTATCCTTCTGTCTGCGGTTGTTTTTTGTCATTGATAGTGTGGATTCCTATGCCACAGAAGGGCTCGGATCTTATCAGCGATATAGCAGCTCCTTTTCTTGCAAAGGTGATTAAAATGAGTTTTACTATCACTAGAATGAAGGTCCAGCAGCCATCGCCTCTATAGTCGGCTTTACCTTTTGGAGTGAGTTCGTTGGGTCGGTAATTTTTGTATTTGAGGATTTAGGTGGTTGGGAGGATAAGGGGAGTTGATTACATCTTGGACAGAAGGAATATTTAGGTCTGTATGGGTAGTTTCGATTTCGAAATTGAAAAATGGCAAAACGAGGGAAATTCGAAAGGTTGAAGGTTGAGATGGGGAGTTGGTGTCTCAATGGAGTGAAGTACGATTGCTCAAGAGCAGCGGCCTATTAGGCCGAAGGTCGTGGGTTCGAATCCCGCTCCTGACGCTAACTTTTTCATTTCAAACAAAACCTTACATAAAAATGTTAATTTATAAAATTGATTTTAAAATGGACGCGATGGGGCTCTGATAAATTGAATACGTAAACGATAACTACACTGTAATCTACAAAGATGGTATAAAAATAAAGTTTACAAAGGGTCCAAAAAATTCTTTTAATCAGATTTGGGTGACGGCCCAGAATGTGAGTTAATTAATACCTGGCAAGTTGACGATTTGATTTCGCGTTTTAATTGTGCCATTCTATTTCCCGGTCAAAAAGATTTCCGAAAACCGTATCGAATCGGCGCTACAAGTGAAACTTCACACTTCTGAGTATGAAAAGATTTCAGCTTTCTTCCGGGATTTTTCCTCAGGAGGTTCCTTTTTAAAATAAGCCGGGTGACTAACGCCTATTAATGGTCCAAAGGGAAAAGGCATCAATAGAGGTGGAATTCCATAGACACCCGGGCGTGACTCATAGTCGTAGGAGACGACCGTCTCGAAAAGCCACCCTTAAGATAAAAAAAAATCCCCCATTGTTGGAATTCCACAAGGGCTTAGTCAATGACGCCACTCTCTTGTCGGCTTTTACCTGAATGGGATTATTCCATAGTTCATACGCGAAAAGGGAACATTCCAAAGGGAGAAAACCCTCGTAAACGCGCAGTTTTGACACACTTTGAAGGGATAGTTGTCATTCAGTCAGGTAAAAGGAGTCCTAAGCGCCGGTAATTGTCGCTAAACGACACGCCTTTATTTTAACGACTTGGGAAAGTTTAAGACACTTTCACACGACTGGTCTTAAAGTTTATTTTCCGAACCGGGCGAATCGTGGTGAAAGAGTATCTGGGCTTGTGCGCACACACACAGACACATGTGCCATTCATGCCCGATCTAGAGGCTAGGAAGGAGTGGCTGTTTATTTTAAGAGCATCTGTGTTCCAGCATTTAAGCAGGATCTGTTTAATATCAACGCTCTTTTCATCGAAGCAAAGAGAACTTGACAACACTACATTTTTACCTTTAAAAAATTCTTCAAATTTGAAAACTTCAGATTCTCCAAAATATTTTTACAAGAAAGCTTATGATGATCTTGACACCAGACAGTTACACGACTGTTAATATAAAAGCCTACATTAACATAATGTACCTCGATTAAAATATTTATTATATGAATTTTTCAATATTTAGATGTGCAATATATTGGTCAAATATCATTTATGAATTCCTACACTTTCTGTCTTTCAGACATTCCACCTCTTTTCTAAAAAAAGGGTTTATTTTGATATTCGATCACAAAATTCCATCTGTTCTTTCAACTTGATGGTTCAATTATTCAAGTTTGAAGAAGTTCATGTGCTAAGTGCGACAATTTACAAAGGCTTTGATAGTTGGCCGAGCTGGGAACAGCATTTGACGGAATTTAACCTTTCCTCCACGGAAAGAAGCAGCCCGTGTTCAAACATTCCAGTCTAATTATCTTAGGGCAAATCTTAAAAGTGGTTACTAACAGACTTCACCTTTTTTCTGCCGTTCCCATGTCGGTCTGAAAACAAATCACAGATTTAAGCCCAAAGAATTCTAGGATATTTCTTTCGATTTCACAGTCGAAGCGCTCAACTTGGCAGACCGCGGCCCCTGGCAAACATCTTTCACCTATAAAACGCACAGATTTGTTTTCCTGCTTGTGCAGCATTAAGCAGCAAAAATAGATTTCTGTTTTGTTTCCCCTTGCCAAAAGTAAGAATGAATTGAACTTAGGGCAGCAGGCGAGTGTTTATACTCATAACAGTTGATCGGTCATGTCCAAAATCAGTATACCAAGACCCATCAATTTTATTAATTTTATTATATATTTTTTCAAATACAGGATGACAATAATATGCTCTCACCACCATATCCTATACTCATCGAAAGGCCGTAGAGCACGCATGGCTGAAATATAATGCGTTTCTACTTCAAACATAGAACTGATGCATCGCAGGGTTATTTTATAAGACCTACTCTATTGTAGTTAGATACTACTCTATTTAATGGGTTAAGCTTAAGGTTAATAGGAGTTGGCCGTGCGACCGCGACTAATATTATTCTATCCTGCAATCTGCATCATTGTCTTGATTCTCTTCCTCCACTCTCTTCCTTACGCTTAAGGATTATTACTAGACCCTAAAGCTTTGGTAGAGGCTTTTGTGTGTATCCATCAGGCCTTGGCTTTTCCTACTAACAGAGGACATGTTCGGTTGTTTCTTCTTCTTGGCAATATCTGCACAGGCTTTGTGCTGCTTCGAGTTTATATATATGACTCCGGAGTCTTCAGTATAGCAGTCCAATTATTCTTGCCTCAACTCGTCCTAGGTTTTCTAGTTTTGCTGTTAGTTTCTGAGATGGTCTTTTAACGAACATTTTCGCATATCTCTGTCTTGAAACAAATTGCCATTGAACCGAGGACCTTTTTTAATCCATTTCTGATGGATCCACGGCGCTGGCAGTTTGGTATGCCACAAAAGGGTTCAGAGCTCGTAAGTGTCCTGATTGAAACTTTCTTGGCTGGTTTAACGGCCTCATCGTTGGTACCAAAGCAAGGGTAATTTTTGCTGATTTCTCCAATGCCCAGGGCCTAAACGGCATTAGACTTTACTACCAAAGAGATTGTTGCCTTTAGAGCATTATGTTTAAATAAACTTTTGTCATATTTTCTGATACAAATACAAAACCCAAAAACTTTTTTTTATCTTTGATCAAAGAGACTCAAATGACAAATTCACCATGCATGAACATATTTACTTAATGCAATATTTGTAGTTGTAAAGATCAAATAAATATAATTTTAAAAAAAACTTTGATTAAAACAGCATTTTTTTAAAGTTGTGTTTAAAAATGAATATCAACTCGAAATTATTTTTGGTAAATGGTTGATTTTATATAATTAATTATAAGCCAATTAAATACACTCATAGGGAGTACATTTTTCGCTAAAAAATATTTGTTCATTTTATTAACATATATTATAAACTCAATTAACAAAGTATAATTAAAATATGTAATTATACAAATTATGGGGCGATTTTTATCGTTTCATAAGGCTTAAGCGTTCTAATGCAAGGTTGAACTTTTACGACCACGAACTTGATAAAAAATCGCCAGTTGATTATATTTTAAAAGTGATGTTTTGGTCAATTTCATTTTTTTTTACAATGTGGATTGTTTTCTGTAATTTATAAGCGTAAATTGTTTGTAATTTAGTAGTAATTTCTTTTGGTTCTAGATCGAAACTGTTTTTTGTTTTGTTTTTTGTTTAACAGATAGGCAATATTAATATAAACTCAATTTACGGTTTGGTATAATTAAAATAAATTAATGTACAGTGGAGGCAATTTGGGTTATATTTGTTCATTAAGCTCAGAACTTAGTAAGCCAGGGAATTCTTCTAAGACCTTTGGCTCTTTTTTGTTTTGTTATAAATATTGCTAGTCCTTTAATTTTTTTCTACAATATTTCATACAGTCAATTAACCAAATGGTACAATTACAACGAATAATTAAACAAAGAGGGCCGGCTTTTTATTGTTTAAAGCATCTAACGAAAGTGAAAACTTTTTAAAAAATCCTTAATAGTGCATAAATTTACTTTTGTTCCATGCTTGCTTAAAAATGTAAATCAAAACTTTGTTGCCGTTAGTTTAGCAGATAGACAAATTTATTATAAATAATAAAGTTTATAAAATAAACTCAATTAACGGTATAATTAAGATAAATAAAGTTCAGTGGATGCAATTTTTTTACTTGCCCATTAAACTAAGGGTTTGGTACGCTAGGGAATTATTCTAAGACCTCGAACTTTCGCTCTTTTTTGTTTCGTTATGAAAATTTCTTGTCCTTTAAATTTTTTAGAATATTTCATAACGAAATTAACAAACTGGTATAATTAAAATAAATAGTGAAAAAAGGAGTCATTTTTTATATTTTCAATAGTTTCATTGGGCTTCTAACCCAAGAAAGCCCTCTAAGACCATATTACTTTTTCTCTTTTTTTTAAAGGTAAATAAACGTTCAGTGGAGGCGGAGGCAATTTTTTTACTTTTTCATTAAGCTAAAGGTTTTGTAAGGGAATAATTCGAAGGCCTCAAACTTTCGCTTTTTTTGTTTCGTTATAACAATTTCTTGCCCTTTAAATTTTTTAGAACATTTCATTAAGTAAATTAACAAACTGATATAATTAAAATAAATAACTAAACAAGGGGTCAGTTTTTATAGGTTCATTAGGCTTCTAACCCGAGAAAAACCTCTAAGACCATATACTTTTCCTCTTTTTTAAAAAGGTTTTTAGTGTAAATTCTAGATTTTTACTTTTAAACGAAAATATTCCAGACGTCAATTTCTGAGCTGTTTCAAAATACATGAAAAGACTTTTAAAAAGTGTAAACAATTTCATTTTTTCCATTTCTGTTTAGAAATGTAGGTCAAAACTATATTCTAAAGATTTTTACCTTTTGATACAGTTCCTCAAGATGCGCAATCCCGAAACGCGTTTGAGAGTACAAACCCGCGAGTGAAGACGGACCCAATAAATGACCCAATGCCTGATCAGGATGCCTTTGTTATTCAATGAACTAAATTATTATTTGTCCTTGTTGGCTGTATTTATTTCTATTTTGAAGAGTTTTTATAGAATGAAAATTGAAATGAATTAATTAATATTTTTATGCAAGGTTTTGATTGAAATGAAAAAGTTAGTGGTCGGAGGTTGTGGGTTCGAATACCGCTCGTGACACTAACTTTTTCATTTCACCCAAAACCTTACATAAAAATATTAATTAATCGACACCAGACCTAAACCACTAAATAGAATCTTGGACAGTTGAAGAACAACCTTCTTAGAGACGGTTTTTGGGATAGAAGTAATCGAATTTCTCAAGGAATTGGGATTTTAAAACTCAATCGACCACTTGCTCGTATTGTTCCGTCAATCCCGTTAGAATTCCTTAGATTAGAACAAGTAGGTTTTTAAAATACAAACGTTGTATCGGGACCGAGGAAAATAAAAGATAAGAAAAAGGAGAGAAAACAAGAAGAACCCGCCCAATCTGTATAAAGAAAGCGTCTCGTCGTTCGAAATCGGTTGTGTTTGGTGAAGCCCGGTTGCGTAATGGATTTTTATGCCAGCCCGCGCTAAGACTTTAAGTGGTATATGTCATCCTCTGCCGTCCGACCGCATTCTTATACAGCTCGAAAGTGAAACCCATCGGGCCCCCGTCATATCTTATTAATACATTATGTGGGACGCCGGCCTGTCCGGAACCCTTTATGAGATAGGGAGGATTCCAAGGATGTTATCAAACGACAACGGTACACGGATATTACATCGAAAAAACGGAATGCTACGAGACTTCTATCCTCTCTTCCCTTATCTCCTACAAAGGAAGAATTTTATAGCTTAATCCTCATTCTATCCACACCTTTGTGTTCTAATTCAAATAAAGCAAACCCTACCTTTTAAAAAATATTCAAATTTATACTGTGAACTAAATTATATTTTTTTTAACTTTATTTGCAAGCTCCAATATTTTACTTCATGATTAATACAATAATAACAAAACTAATTAATTACTTGTGAATAACTACTATACAGGGTGTCCTTTAGATGACCTGACTGAATTTCTCTTGAACCAATGACGCTATCAAAAAACCAAAAAAATTGTTTAATATTTTTCGGTCGTTTCAAATTTTTACCTTTTATGGAGAAAAATTATACAGGGTACCTCAGGCCTAGTTCAACTTGAAAATTTCAAATACGACCCTTTACATCCTGACACATCATTTTAAAGGATTTTTACGCTGAAAACAATGGCGCAATCGGATTTTAAATTGGTCAAAAAATGACAAAATTATGGCAAAAAGTTGAAAAAACGAAAAAATCCAATAATTCACTTCTTCACTAAAGTATATATTAATTTCCTTTATTGCTTACCTTCTGTCGTTGTTTGTCGCATTATTAGAGCAAATCTTAATTCCATGAAGTAAATAAATTTTACAACAGTACCTATTCGTCACATTCAGTATTCCATTCAAAATGAACCGAAGAACACATTTTTCCGATCAACGGTAAATTGATATGTACGACTGCTTTATAAATAGTGGTTAGTTAGTATTTTTATGTAAGGTTTTGGTTGAGATGAAAAAGCTAGTGTCACGAGCGGGATTTGAACCCGAGACCTTCGGCTCAATACGCCGATGCCCTTGAGCTATCGAGACTTCGATCCACTCGGACACCAACTCCCCATCTCAACCTACAACTTTTCGAATTTTCACTCTTTTTGACATTTTTCAAATGTCGTGTAATCAGGGTTCGATTCACGGCGACTTATGAAGTGGCCACGGGGAGCTGTTAGTGAAGTCATACTTCTTTCACTTATTAAATCCATTATGTTTTAGTGGTCTAATTGACCAAATTACTTTTTTCAATTAATTATTCTTTTTATGTAAGGTCTCGGTTGAGATGAAAAAGCTAGTGTCACGAGCAGGATTCGAACCCACGACTAAGAGTCAGTGTCCGAGTGGATCGAAGTTAAATGGCCAGTAGTAGTCCCGTCTGGTTGTCTCAACACCAGTTGTCCAACTGGTACTTTTCCTCGTGAATTTTCAATAAACTTCCGTAGACTACACAAATGCACAACCAACTAGGCCATTTATTTTGCTCCCGTCCATGAAAATATGAATATCACCATTGGTGGGTTTTTTAATTACATCTATGGTCTACCGGGTACTGCACTGCCAGACTTCATCTTCGAGGCGATACCTCGTCCTTAAATTAAAATTTCAGTACCCACATGTTCTCGATATAAAAAATATAATTTATAAAAAGTACTATTAACCAAGTCCAGACCGTCTATTAACTTTAGGGAAGGATATTAACTTAAAATAGTTTCAGTTTAATTAATGACACCTTGTTTCTTGTTTTTAAAATAATTGTCAAGTTTTCTAATCTGTCTCTCTCTCTCTCTCTCTCTCTCACACACACACACACACACACACACACACACACACACACACACACACACACACACACACACACATCCCACAAGTAAGGGCATAACTTCTAACGGTGATGGTTGTTTCGATCATTCATCATACTCGTCCGTCTGTCTCTATTCTCGCTGTTTCCGCCTTGCTCTAAAACAGATTTAAGACGACGACTGCATCGGATAGAGCGAGAATAGGCGGGCGAAAACAGCGAGGAGAGTCAGAGTACATAGTCGATGACCAGAGAGATCGACGGCGTTCGAGAGAGAGAGAGAGAGAGAGAGTGAAAAAAACCAATGAGATCACCAAGCTTACTCATCTCTGCCATGGCACTTTCAATATTGGTTTATCGTCAACAGTTTTCTATTTAAATTTGCAGATATTGCGTCACCTGTGGCACTAAATAATCAAGACTATCTTATCTAGTCAACTACAAAAAAAGCCTAGACGAACAACTTTCCGACCTGAAACTTATAAATCCGCGAAATAAATACATAATGATTAGCAAAGGCAGTCACAAGTTTACCTTGTTATAAACATTTGAATGCCACTGTATACTTCCATATATTTTTACACAATTTATTTTCAACAACTTTGGGACTAAAAAATCAATCGTTTTCTCTGCCCAATCATCATTAATAAATTTAACATCCCTAATTTCTCATTTCATTACTTTACGTCTGATTACATGTGCAAAAAATTAGTCCATGGCTGGAAGAAGTTATAATTAAAGGTCGCGGTGCAAGGATTTATTAAATATTCAACCTATCGTACTAGATAGAAAAAAAAGAGAATTCGAATTATCGTAATACACGGATAGGCACAAAACAAAGAGAAATACGTCAAGCTATTAAGAAAGATTTTCCCAGACGGCGTTCTGAAAGACTTCGATGGCCTTCAATACCTAATAAACTTCCTAGTTATATAATTTTTTTGAATATTTCTAACACCACGCTTTCCTGATAAATTTTTCACTCAAGCCTTGTTTTAATATGTGGAACAACCTGAGAAGCATAAACGCGACATAAATGGTAACCAATTACCGGAATGGGCTGAACACGAAGAATAATTAGCTGGGGAATGTGAGGGTTCAAATAAATAAAAAGGTTTTACGATGTGGTGGCCCTTGTTTTAAATTTATGCCCTTTGTCTTTGTGAAACCAATCAAACACCTTATTTGGTGAGATGAGCTGGCTGTTTTCACATGTTCGACGAAACCGGCATCCTAATGGATACAGTCACTAGTGAAGCACTCACAACGCTTTTTCTAGGAACAAGTAAAACGAAATACCTACAGTTGACAATTTTAGATTGGGAGGAAAATCCTGAAATTGATTAATTACTTTCACACTCCAGAATACACTATTCACTTATATTTGACAGACCCAAAGTGACATTTAAACCATAGTTAAAGATTTGATGAACTGATCAACACTGATAACTTTACGTGGTCCGGCTACGCTAGTTGGTTTATTATCATCATTATGATCAGTTCAACATCTCAATTCACCGTCTGACATACCAACAACTACCACCAACTTTAAAATAAAGATTCTTAAACTTTTCTCAAATTTTGTAAACTTCTGATCTTGTTCTACATCCACCCGCTCTTGGAATTTCCGGTCCGTTGGTCTTCGCTTATTTCCCCCAGTTTCAAATTTGAAAAAATGTGCTTGTAAAATAAACTAAATCAATGACAGTCCAAATAAAACGTTCTTTTCGTTCAGCCTATCGATTTTCCTTGTAAGAACAATGCTGAATATCCGGCATACTGCTAAATGGCAGTCCTGAAGACTTTTGTGCACTGAGTGTCTCAGTCTTGAGCAAATCATCTCTCAAAACTCAAGTTATATAGTAAACTTTCTCAATTCATTAATCTTTTCACATATTTCCTTTATTGGTTTATTTCTGAGCAATACAAAGCGATACACTGCTTAGTTGATTATTTTTGCCTCAAAAAAGGCAGTTTCACGTTGAAAATTCAAGTTGTAGTGGACACGGAATACCCAAGCAGGAAAATTATCGCACCTGTCATTCTTTATCTCTACATGCACAACTGACGCTCGTTTATTTGGGTCAGTTAACTTCGTTAAAAAAAAGAACATGTGCTCCTTCTTACAATTATAAATCGAAACCTAAGTGTTTCGCGGTTTTTTCAAAGTAAATTTTATCGGATAAAAAAACTGAAGTGTGTTGTTTTAAGATTAAGAAGAGGAAAATCATTACTGAACATGGAAGAAGGAAAAATGGCATGATGACATATTTTGGAAGCCCTCAATATAAATTTCAATTTTTTCCTTCAAAACACTAATGTGTGTTAAAATTTAAGTTTGAACGAATGATCGGGTAGTAGATACGTTTCGGTGTCGGCGTTTCTTGTCACTTGGAAGGTCCTGGGTTCGAATCCTAGCTTGGCGCTTAAAATTTCTTGTCTACCAATAACTGTAAAATGTACAATAGCTGACAAGAAAGAAAAAGTTGTTTTCGAAAGTGTTTCTTCTTTTCTTGTTTCTGATTACATATTGAAAATACACGGAGGGAATGGTCTGCCAATTAAAAAGTGACGGTGCTTCCGCTGCTATTTTCATATCTTGCTAAATATTCTGAGAAAAGTTGGGAAAAGTTTTGATCGATCGACCAGTCATAAATTGCAAAAATTAGCTGAAATGAATCTGCCCCCGGATCCTAAACATGCAAGACGTTACGCCATTGAGGGAGAGGTGTCTGCCCCCGATGAATTTTCTGCTTAAACTGTCAAATTACAATTGGTTATGTTTGCAATTTTTATTGTAATTTATTTATTTAATCTGGATACTCAATAATAGGATACTTTACCACTTTATTTAAAATTAGGTTGAATCCATTATGTTTAATGGTATGATTGACAAAATTACTACTTTCAATTAATTATTCATTGTATGTAACGTCTTGGTTGAAATGAAAACTATTTAGCCGAAGATTGTGGGTTCGAGTCCCGCCCGTGACACTAACATTTTCATTGCAACCTATACCTTACATACAAAGAATAATTTGGATGAATGTTGAGAGAGTTTTGAAAAATTGGCCTTTGTCCTAAAAAAAAGACCAAAATTTGAATTTTGTTTTGCAGAATTCAACAGATGAACTAGTAGGATTTGGTTTGGCCTGTCTATCCTTGCTGGTTTGTTTTCTCGTCATCTCCATTGGCGTATCTGTTACCATGAGAAAATCATGACAATCTAGAAGGGTTTTCTTTAAATTCTGTAAGACAGAAAAATTCCTACGCGTTCGCTTGTCTCATCAATTTGTCTCCCATTCTCCGTCCGGCTTTCCCTCCCTTCCTGTATAACCGTCGAAATCCGAATCCACCGAAGAACAAGGCCTTTCAGAGTGGAATGACCAAATTCGTAGTCCGGATTTCTCGGAAGTGTTGATGCGTGACAGTCTCGGATGCCGGAGGAGGATCCATTCCGGAACTAAACGGGCTCATTACTAAGAGGTTCTAGGGGTCTTTCGGCGTCAACGAGCCCGATCTTTCCTAGTAGGAAAAAGTCACAGTTTTCCACCGGCCAGGGTTGCCCAACCGATTTTAATCATTGGCATTGACACTGCGACCTGGCAAGTCGTAACATCGTCGAGACCCATTACGCCCCAAAGTACAAAACCGGCGCAATGTTCGCGTGATGCAAACGAATTTTTGTTTCGTCTCGGCAGCAATTAGTCCCTTCCACAATGTAAAAGTGGGCGATGAATAATGGCTTAACAGTTGTATTAATAAACTTGATTCATAACAATCATTTCGTAACTTGACCGTTAAATAATGAATCTCCCGGTGAGTCCTCCAATCGTGGGACGTCCCTGGAAATAAATAGAAATCTGTCGAGAAAATCGAGTTAAATCGATCATTAGCTCCAATTTCAATCAATACAAGAAAAATAACATTTGTGTAATAACCAGAGACCGGATTTTTATCCAGTGAAATGATCAAAATATGCAGTTGAAAGCCCTGCAATATGCAGTAATTTGCAGTATTAATACGTTAAAATATGCAATGGTATGCAGCAAACCAGTTTTTTTACTCTCACAGTAACTTTAAACAACAATACAGATAATTAAACGAAATAGAAAACTAAAAATAATTAAAATTCACAGATATATTTGTAAGAATATCGGGTTCGCCTCCCTTCTTTCACGCCTAACTACATGATCTACCTCGAAACCTCCGTTGAACTTCAATTTACATTACAGTTACATACTTCCTATGTCTACAGGGTCCTAAACCTTCCTAACTACCGCCTTCCTAAGAATACAGCGCTGGAAATCATAAGATACAAAATATCATGGTTTTCTTCCTGGAATAACTTGACTCAACAATTTCAGCTGAATGACAATTTTTCCCTGGACAATCTCAAAAAGTGGCCACTTTTACACTCAAAATTATTGGGTTGTCCGGAAAATAATGCAGGATTTTGGTATTAAACAAAAAAAAAGAAACTAGTTACTTTAAAGCAATGTTCTTTAATCAAAATAATTTCCCATACTCTCAATA
The DNA here is from genome assembly GCF_000648675.2 of Cimex lectularius. Taxonomy (NCBI): domain Eukaryota; kingdom Metazoa; phylum Arthropoda; class Insecta; order Hemiptera; family Cimicidae; genus Cimex; species Cimex lectularius. Next base: position 221,912 of record NW_019392734.1, read on the forward strand.
CATTTCTCCCAACGTGTTGGTAACTTATTAATTCCGTCTGAGTAGAATTCAGAATTTTTAGAATTGATAAAGTCAATAAATGCATTTTCCAGTTCCGTTTGATTTTTGAATATTATGTGTTGTAAGTAGTGGTCCAGGTGTCTAAAAAAATGGTAGTCAGTAGGCGAGAGGTCCGGAGAGTAGGGTGGGTGAGGCAAAGTTTCATAGCCAAGCTCCAATAATTTTTGTGACGTTACACGTGACACATGTGGTCGAGCGTTGTCATGCAACAAAATGGGCCCTTTCCGATTGACCAAAGAGGGCTTCATTACTGCCAATTTCTGATGCATGGTATTAATTTGGTTACAGTATGATTCAGCATTGATGGTTTCGCCAGGATTTAAGAAGCTGTAGTGTATTAAACCAAATGAAGCCCACCATACCGTAACCATTACCTTTTTTTGATGAGTTGGGGGCTTTGGAGCTTCTCCTTTGTCGAGCCACTGTCCAGAACGTCTAGTGTTATCGTAGAGAATCCACTTTTCGTCACATGTAACAATTCTGGCCAGAAATGGGTCATTTTTGTTTCGACAAAGAAGTGATGCACAAACATCAAAGCGCTGATTTTTTGGCGATCGTTTAATGAGTGTGGAACCCAATTTTCGAGTTTTTTCACTTTTCCAATCGCCTTGAGGTGGTCAGCGACGGTCGTTTTACTGACTTTGAGTTGCTCTGCAAGTTCTCGAACAGTTGTTTTGGGGTTTTCTTCCACCACTGATCGCAGAACATCATCATTAAGAGAGGAAGGCCTTCCACGACCTTCTTCATCTTCAAGGCTGAAATCTCCCTCCCGAAATTTTTTAAACCACCTTTGCACAGTGCACTCATTAACACAACCCTCGCCCCAGACTTGGTTAATGTTTCTAGCCGTTTGGGCTCCGCTTCGGCCGAGTTTAAACTCGTAAAAGAAAATCGTACGAAATTCTCGCTTTGACATTATAAGGATGACTGAATTATTTCCAAGTAGCGGAATGCTACAGAGGTAAACAAACAATATCATTTGGAAGAGGATTAATAAGTGTTGACATTCATACAAATGAGTAATCCTGTAAACGTAAACAGAATATTTTATATAGATTTTTTTTAATGAAAACTTAAAATCCTGCATTATTTTCCGGACAACCCAATAATTAACAATACCCGCACTTCTCACACTGTGAAATGTCTCCTCCATGCTCAAAATTCCTCTAGATTTTTGCTCTATAAGGACCTTAATATCAGTCAACCTTTCTTGAACATAGCGCAAGATTCTAAAATTCCGTCCATTCCGCTAGCTCGCTGGTTTTTCAAAATTAGGTGCGAGTTACTGTACCTCAATTATAACCCCACAAGAGTCAATAGTTCAGATAGGTGCTCTCTCTGCAACAGGCAGGCTCGAGAAGACTGTTTTCATTTTCTAGCAGAATGCCCAGTTTTAGCTGAGATCCGAGCACGGCATATAGGCTTGCCCACGTTGACGAGAGAGCACCTAATCTCTTTATTAAATAACCCCGAGTCTTTAAATCTGGTAAAGTTTGCGATGGAAGCCTGGAACTACAGGAAAACGCTTGTTTTTTATTTCAACTATTAAATGTTTACTGTATATATCAGAGACACCCTGGTTATTTATATGTGCATAAATAGATATGTTGTTATTTTAGTTTATTTATATAGTTTTTCTCTCTCTTTTTTTTATTCCTTAAGAAGAAATATGTTCCTTGTTTATTAAAAATGTATAGTCCGACTTCGGCAGACGGTTGATAACCATTGCCGAAATGTGCTTTTTGATTATGTACAATTTTTTTACTCTCTTTTGTTTATCTAATAAAGTACTTTTTCATTCATTTCATTCATTCATATCGGGTTCGAATGCAGGGCCGCTGGATTCGAACCCGGGACCTTTACAGTGATGAGCACCGTGTCAACGCATAAACGTTGCGGCCACCGACGCCCCCTAGAGTTTATTTACATTTAACAAAAATATTTTTTCACTTACATAATTAAATTATATATTTTATACTAATTGAGTATAATTAATGTTAATAAACAAGTACTTCTCTAAATTGTCTTCCGTGTAATAATGCCTACGGTCCCTTAAAATTTGTGAGAATATTGAAATAATAATATGAATATTTATACGATATAATATAAAGACCTAAGAAGAGGTTTTATATTCTTTTGTGTGTATTTCTAGAATATTTTCTTCCCGATGTTGCGACCTGTTTCAGTTTTCTTCGAATTAAACCAACTTTTTGTCTTTTTTTTACTGATTTTATTTTATGCTTCCCCGAAAACCAATACAATATTTTAAATATTTTGCGTAATAAATGCGATTTTAAGTAAACATCCTTCAAATATGCGATATTGTTCAAATATGCAATTTTACGCGATATTCATCAAATATGCAAAAATATGCTCTATAAAATTTAATCTACTGCGTCCTAGATACATGATTCGGATAGATAATTGATTTTCTCGGTCGTACGTGGTGGCAAACAACATATTCAAATGCATAGAAATCCGGTCTCTAGTAATAACGAATGGAACAAAGACTCCAGGAGAAATGAAGCCAAAAGCTTTCCTAAGTTCGTAGCAATATTTTTTCCAGTACCAGTGGCCAGTACTCCTGATACCATTTCTTTTGTCATGTGCTTGAAAGAAAATACATGTTCGACCATGGTCAAACAGGTAAAATAGAAGGACCTGCTGCTTATAATTCAACCACAGGCCGAAATTTTACAACTTGAAAACTTTCCCAAATGTATTTTTCAATTAATAATTATAGCTTCTTCAAATTGTATTATTAATAAAGCTTAATTGTTTGCGCGGTGGGTTTTGACTTAGGGACGGCCATGTTGTGCCGATTCGGTTTAAAAATATCAAATCCTCCTTCACGTGGCTATTTTTAAGTCTACCATTGTTTGAAACAACGGTTTAATCGCTTCTTGTCACTGGTCGACATTCTAATGGAATAATACATATATTCGAAGACCGGGTACCGCCGGACTTAACCTACTTGCTACGAAATAAAGATAAGCTTGAGGTTAAACTTTGCTGAGCGTTCGTTTTACTGATCGGACGAGATATCAACCCGCAACGTCCGAATGCCTACATTGCAAGACAACATTCCTGGAAAAAAGCTCAAGTTGGTTTCCAGCCAATTAAAACGATTTTTAAACCGATTGGAGAATTTTTGTTTAAAAGGTTTACAAGCGTTGGATTAACAAGATCGGTTCTAGGTGGAAAAGTTTAAAGTTTTCCCGCGTTGCATTTTTAAGCATGCGCTTACGTTACTTTAAGTGGTTACGTGCTTCGAATTAACGAGCAAAACGAAGATACGCTCAACCTCAATCAGACAATTACTGCTGGCCATTTCAAAACGAGACCTGCCTTTTGATATCGCCGAGAAAAAAGAAATCACACGGAATGACTACATTTTTTAAATTAAAGCTCGTTCCTGGCTGGAAAAATAATCGGAATTTTGAAACCTACGCCTGGAATTTCAGTATAAACTACGTACGACTCGTAGAATTCCCTAACATATATGCTAATTTAAAAAGGTTTGATATACAATTTCAGAACAGGGTTCGACAATTATCGGAATTTTTATTGAGCTCATCACGATTATTTACGAGATAACTATGATTTCTGCTTAATCTGCTTCCAATTATCTTGATTGATTATTTGTATATTAATTAAAATATTTTTTAGTCTTAACTTTACTTAATGATCGATTATTCAATAAAAAGGGAGAAAACAAAACTGGTCATTAATCTGTTCTTTTTTTCTGCTTATTCCGGATTAACAATTTTCAGCGTGTATTTCGTACTTGGCAGACTTAAATTTAACTTTTTTTTCCTGAGAGATGTTTTTCAAATTGTCCATTCCGTCGAACTGCATTCATCTATTCATGTCCCAAAGGTTGTGCCATGAAGTGCTTATTCATTACAACTAGGCCTGAAATCGCGCAGCTTTTGCCTAGTAATCTAAATATGATCTCGGATGATACAGGGCATGTTTTTGGCCCTAGAAAAAAAATCAATATTAGCTCAATACTTGGAGTACATATATTTACGCTTTAAATAAATAAGTCTGTTAAATTAAAACCAACGAATCAAGTCCATTAGTTCTTTGTTGTTATCTAAAGAGATTCCGCAGCCGCTTGCTATAAAAAACAAGACAGATAAAGAATCGTTGCGCTAATAAATATAAATAAATGATAAATAAAGTAAACATATTTGTTTAAGATGTTTGTTACTCGTTTTGTATTTAATGCAACTAGAATATTTTCTTCTCGCGTTCGCCAACGTGAGAAATAAATCGGGTTAAAAACACGAAATCCGTCTGATGGGCGAAAGTGGTTATAAACAGGGAAAGCACGAGAACTATTGTTCCTCGTCCAATTATTCTTCCCTAGGTGTTCATCAATATTAACTAGCAACCGTTAACGACGTCTTGCTCTGGAACGCAAATCGAGCTCTTTGTGGTACTATTTGCACTTTAATTTTTGATTTACTTTGATTCCAGATACTATTGCAATCCCAGAAAGACGTGCATGCACACGAAACTCGAAATTCACTGGAAAACATCACTCTCTACTTTTTTTTTAAGCTAAACAAATAAAAAACACAGTATTTAAAGACCAAATGGATTAGAAAATCAATATTCTTCTGATAATTACCGGGCTAAAAGGGAGGGCATGCGGACCGTTTAAATTCCAACTGCTTCAATCAGTTCGCAACCTCAGCCAACCATCAAGAAAAGATTAACAGAAGTTAATTGAAACGTGTTAAAAAAAGGACTGATGGTTCAATTAACAACTCCAGTCATCAATCAGCCTGGGCTAAATGGACAGACATTAACCATCAGCTTTTAGAGATGGCACTTTGGAGAAATAACCGCCGACCGAAATTACGAACTCTTTATGGTGTGATGTTGTTCAAACTTTTGGCTTTGATGTGAGGATTCAAAAAGTCCAATACTAAGAAAAAATATCCAGAGGAACTATACTGCCAAAGGTTTTAAAAAGCCGTAATATCTAAAGGTCATACTGTACAAAGTTAGTTAAAGAGAGCCACAGATCTTGACGAAGAGGATGTCAGCGTCAATTAGGAAGGAATATGCAAAAAACTGATCGAGTTGATTTTTCGGCTCTAGAAGCATCTCTAGATCGTCAAACCTCACCTAATAAACGTTCTGCATGGAAAGCATTTTTCATAAAAACAAAAGACGCTTTGTTATCCCTAGATTGAGAGATTTCTCCAGGCTGTCTGTGGATGATGAATCAGAAATATAGACGTTACAGGCTTGTCTGTCATGATGACATATGGATAGGCAGACCAAAATGATCGGTGGCGACCAATTTTCATCTCCAGTAATGCCTGATAAAAAAAAACTGTGCAACCATATTTGATATGGTGGATTCAAGTGTAAAAGTTAGCAGTAAAGAAAATAGAAAGCTGTAATTAATTTGATCACCAATGGAAAGACCAGCACTGTCTGTGGGAAACAAAAAATCATGCAGAATTAAATGATACATCGTAAATTCAGGATTTTACAGCAAATTTGATGTTTTTCCTTGCTTAAATTTTTGATTATCTTTCATGCCTTGAGTTCATACTGTATAAAACTGATTCAAAGTGCCACAGGAAGATGTCAAACGTTCATAAGCAAAACGGAAGCCATAAGGAGAAAACTAATTGAGATGGTTTCATCAAGATCAACTTTAGACATCAAACCTCATCTAATAGGACTTCTGCAAAACGTTCTGCATGAAAACTAATTATTGTTAAAATAAAAGATGATTTGTAATCACAGAGATGGTGAGTATTTACCAGGTTATCTATGGGGTGATGAACCTGAAATTGGTCGTTGGTGTCATCATGATAGATCAACCCGGTACCAGCGGTAAGCAAAAATGATCTGTAACGATCAATTTTCAACTCCCAGTGATGCCTAATAAAAGACAAACTGTTCAATCATATCTGATGTGGTGGATCCAAGGGTAAAAAATAACTAGAAGGCTCCTTACAATCACCGATCATCAGTTGTGAAAGCCCAACACTGTCTGGAGGAAGAAAGAAGTCTTGCAGATTTAAATGATTCATAGTAATTAATGATTTTACAATGTGAGATTTTTCCTTAGTCAAATCATATAAGATGTTCCATGTCTGAAGGTCAGACTGTTTAACGATCCAATTACTGATGCCTAGCGTAACTGTCAGTTATCAAACGAGAATAAACAAAAAGCCGATTAAGCAAATATCATGGATTCTTTTGGTAACAACCGGTAGTGGTGCTAAAGGCCGATGTCCAGAGAATGAAGATTTAATGAGCATTCTTCTTTATTGTCAGATTCTAAAAATGGTAATTTTGTCAATGGATTATCTGTTTTTTAATAGTAATTTTCAGTTTTATTGTTATTTTTGAAATATTTAGTATTAGATAATATTCTCGCTTATCTCATTGTTTCGTGTTTGCTCGTAGACGCATTATGCAGATACTGCCAAATGTAAATGACCCTGATAGCGCGCAGAGAAGCAACACGGACAGTTTCTTCTGTTATCTCGACAGTTTTCTCCTGCCGATATTTTCCCACTGAGTAAACATGTTCAGCAAGACAGTAAAAACAAGGAAAGAATTACGAATTTTTCACCGAATTTATTTAGCTTATCTCTTATTTATGCTTGTTGAAAGATAAACCGAGGCTTTCCGATCCTTTGTATTTTTCCCTCGGTGGGACAAGTCTGCAAACCGGCCAATCCAATCTCCCTTCATTTTATCTAGATTGGTTCGGCCATTTTTCTAAGAAATAGGCGCATTAAGCCGATTGGATGAAACGAGAGCTGGAGATAAGAAATCCAGGAAAAGAACCTTAAAAGAGACAATGAACTTTTTTTCCCGCACGCGATTCAAAAATTAGAATTCGTGTGGGCTTGGAGGGTTGTGTAAAAATTAAAATGTTTATTTTTGTACGGTTAGATTTCGTGTTTAATGCCAACAGTTCTATTTAAAGTGAACGGGTACCAAGAGCTGAGGCGTTTTATTAAAAACCATTATAAAACAATCAGCTCAGAACATCTGTCAAGAATTCTCTTCAACTGAAAAAAAACAAAAAACTAGAATATCATTCCTAACCACATAAAATTCGCATTACATTTTATACCAGGGTACCATAAAACAATAAAATCAATAGGATCTATAAATTCATTTCTAAGACATCCCTATTGCTCGAATACTTTATTTTACGATTTTTACGGTTCGTTAGTTCAACTGTTCTAAAAGGTAATCGAGAACATTGTAAAGCAGTTGAACCAATGAACCATAAAATCGTAAAATTAAATATTTGAGCTAAGGATGTCCTCAAAATAAATTTTACAGAACGAAAATTGCGTAAAATCCTTTGAGTACTTAAAAAAGTGTATTTTTTAATTGAACCGTTTCTAAATTTAATTATAAATTATTGATAGGATCGACCAGTTGTTCACTACTAATCACTACATCATTATAGTTTCTAATTTTCTTACTTCCTCATAATTGGGTAACTATTGTTACAAACTTTATTGTTAATCACGCCAGATCCTTTGTTGTTAATTATAATTTTTTTTCCGAGTTGGTCGAAAACCCCGCATCGCTTTGCTAAGGTCAATTTTATTTATACTTTCTTTATCGCTGTTTTGGGTCCGCTTGGCAGAGATGTTGCGTACCGAATCAATGCCAAGGTAAAACAGAGAACCGGCGAGACTGTACGGACTTTTATGCTGATCCTATTAACGCATGCAATATTTAAAAGTCTTTCTATGTTGAAAATCTAAAAAAAAAGTTTTTTGATAAGGAGCGAAGAAGGATGAGGATCGGCCCCCTAGTGGGAAAAAACTCGTTCTTCGACATCTTAAGACACCGGAGGCTGAACCCCAAGCTTCTTCATGTAAAATCCATCCTACCTTTTGGACAAGAAGGGGCTGTCCGAAATCTTTTCCACCCTGAAGGCGGAAACCCCAGGGGGATGCGTCACCCCTAGATAGCCTCACGTTAACCAGTTGAGCCATGGTCTACCACAATTCGCACTTCCTCTCCGGACGTGAAAACTGGGATGGGGAAAAAAAGACGGCAAATCGTTCCAGGAGTACGTCCGAGTTGTGAATGGTTCGGAGGTTGTTTTCTTACTTGGCGGATCCGATTTTAGATAGAAGGAGACCCCTCTCTGCTATTTTTGAATTTAGTGCTGTCCCACTGAGCGGCGAGGGTGGGAATGCGCGCAACTCCAGAACGGCGATCGTCGCGCATATCCTCTTACAATACAAGCATAAACGGCAAGATAACCTGTCGCCGCGAAACCTACTCCGTGCTAGACTGCCACTCGATAGTGTTTATCGCTAGAATGTCATCCTGCTAGTGTCTTTTGATTCACGATTTACTTCATAACTATGGCTGCCCAATCTGGGGAAAACTACTGTTCTGATGACGGAGTCACAGATTCACCGAAAAAAGGTGAAAAGGAGGAAAATAATAATACTTTTTAAACATGTTTTGTAAAATTGTACATTTTTGCAGGACCTACGTTGTCGACGAGCACGAGCAGTTTCGAAGCTTTGGACCCTCATGACCCGAATTTGAGCAAACTTGCCACATCTATGTTCCAGAAGACTTCAGACTATCTAACAGGGGAGCTCACATTAACTCAGGCAAGCTGCATTATTTACCTTTCATGAATATAGCAAGCCAAAAAATTATTCAAACATTTGGTTGTTTTTTCTTCTGTAACATGTAATTTATTTATAACTATGAAGAAAAGAAGATAACTATATACAAATCGTGACAGATGTCAGACTGTTATAGGATTATAAGAATGGGACATTGAGGAAAGAGTTTGGGTTCAGAACAACCCCTTCACAAATGGTATTTTAATATCTCCATGGATCATTTAATTGACTACATAGGAGATAGTGTTGAGTATTCGGCAGAGCACGTTGGATTGAAAGGATTGGATTCGTTGGATGTTGGAGGAGTTCGACCGACCGTGTGGCACATCTGATCATATCAGGCTGACGAGTGTTTTGTAAGCGGAAAATCATTTATGCGTAATGTTGATGTTAGTCTGAGAGTTCATATCTTTTGTTACGTTCTTATCTTTTTAATCATGTAAGTGGGTTCCATGTCTGTTATCTAAGTAAAGTAAAGGTAGCAGAGGACTTGGTTGGATGGAGGTTATTTTTCCCTAGTGACAGTACACCCTAACACCAGGGGTAATATTACGTATATATCTCAAACCACTTATATAGTATATTTACAATTCCAATTATAATTGTATGTTTAGCATTTAGAAAGTAAACAACCACAAAAGAAACTGACCTTATTTTAAATTAAACCCAAAAACAACTAAATACTAAGTACATAAGGAATATTTACAATCACTAGTTTCGTGGTCCGCTTGACCAATTAATATCTTACAATTAATTAAGGTTTTCAGTTGAAATAAAAAAGTCAATGGCACGAGCGGGATTCGAACCCACAATCTTCGGCTTGATATGCCGCTGCTCTACCACTTGAGCTACCGTGACCTCAATGCACTCGGACACCAACTTCCCATCTCAACCACACCTAAAAACCTTAATTAATTGTTCCTATTTATACAATTATATTAATCACGTTTTTATTCCCTTATTTTTGCTTCGTTCTTCCACACCTTTTGAATTTTCCCTCCTTTTTGCCATTTTTCAAATGTCGTGTAATCAGTTTTTTTTCTCGGTGACAATGAAATGGCCACGGAGAAAAGGTGTGGTTGAAATGGGAAGTTGGTGTCCGAGTGGATCGAGGTCACGATAGCTCAAGTGGTAGACAGTGGCGTATCAAGCCGAAGATCGTGGGTTTGAATCCCTCTCGTGCCATTGACTTTTTTTATCTCAACTGAAAACCTTAATTAATTGTAAGATATTAATTGGTCAAGCGGACCACGAAACTAGTGAATGTAATAAGTTTAAAATGAAGTATACTTCATTATATATATACCTTTACTAAAGCTCTCCGTGGGTTTTTTATCTCAACTAAAAACCTTAATTAATTGTAAAATATTTACAATATTTACAACTGGAGGTCATTACTTTTAAGAAAATAAATAACATATTTACATTGGGATTTGGGATCGGTCTCGATGCCAAAGTGGTGTAAATAAACCCTATTCTTTCTGTGTCCACTAAGGGCTTGGGTTGTATAAAAGTTTATCCTTGCTAGAGGGCTGGCTCATTGGATGTTGATGCTTGGGAAGAACTTCTTTGTGTGGTTCCCTTTAGTTGTTCCAACCCAGATGGCCTCCCATGTTCAGGTGAGCTGCTCTCTTTGGCAAGCCTTGCCCGAATGTAAGATTTTTTTTACAATGGATACTAGGAATTGGAGGAGGTCTCCCTGAGCACTGCAGCTGTACAGCTTATTGTACTTTATTCCCAGGAAGCCAGCTCCATTTTTTGGGAGCTCACAACATGCGTGTAAATTGAGCCCCTGGTGTGCCAGTGTTCTTACATCGAAGAAACTCATTTTTCATTTTTGAAGGGGGTTTGGACCAAATTTAGGGTCACTGATGAGTGCCATGTCAATTTCTTTCTATTGCAGCCACCGGTCCTCTTAGGTGTCAGAAAAAAGTCCAGAAGCGATGATGGGAATCGAACCCACGACCACGGGATTTACTAGCTGAGTCTGATGCCTTAACCACTTGACTACCGTGGGCTCCTCCAATGTGCTCCCTGCTTAATGAGAGTGTCAGCAGCCTCATTCCCTTCCTGCCGCATTTGCTCGAACCCAACTAAAGAACATTTCTAGTTCCCACTTCGATTCCAGATTTTATAACTTCTCTCTAATTGTGGCAATCATTGGTTGTTGGTTTTTGAATCCAAACTTATTCAGCTATCGGTGAAGATCGTTACACCCCACACTTCTTGGATATCTGAGATCTTCTTCTGAGATATTTGAGAATCTTCAACCCATTCCATGGCCTTAAATAAGGCCAACTGTTTGGATTGGTTGTTTGACCAACAGATTTTTGACCTATATTTGCGTTCAGTTATTCTGTTTTCTTCCTTGTATACTATGAATGTGCTATCAACTGCTCCATTTTTTTTACTACCATCCGTAAATATACAGATTCGTGTAATTTATAAAAAGTGCCTTTTTTAATGGATGTCTGGAGAATGGGATGATGCCACAGTGCAACGTCAATAGGGCGATCGATTACAAAAGTAGATTCAGGTAAAAAATCCCGTTCATACATGTATAGTCGGGTTTTTTCCCTTAATGTCAGCATTATTGGTTGAACGTTAGCAATAACACATCCAGTATTGCCTTGTTGATTATGAGAATTGGTGAGGCAGGTCTGACATTTGAGTGTATACATTAGTTTTTGGCTTTTTGCTTGTTCAACCTGATCCATCACCATAATAAGGTTCAGATGTTGTTGGATTTCTGCTAGGATAGGTAGGAGAGTGAAGGGATAGTGGTTCCATCCTCACAGGTTTAAATTTGTATGTTTGGATGTGCAAGTATGTCAGCAGTGTAGAGAGGACCTAGGGTACTTCCTTGTTAAACACCAGCTTTAATTGGGTGAAAAATTGGTGCCGATTTTCATTTTAAACCATCAAGCCAAGAGAAAGAACTTTAGGATGAGATAGTAGGTGTGAGGGAGGATACATTTAAACTTGTAAAGGAAGGTGGGGTACCATATTTGGTCGAATACTTCTATAACACCCAGAAAATTGGCTGAGCTTTCTAGAGCTGAGCAGCTAGAGCAATATCTAGAGCTGAGGATATTGCAGAAGAAGATGTTCTGAACCCAAACTCTTTCCTAAATGTCCCACTCTTATAATTCTATATCGTCCGGGTCTGACAGATCTGTCAGATTTGTATATAGTTATCTTATTTTCTTGGTGAATTTCTGTTTATTTTGTACAGTTGGTAATAAATAAAATAAATTTTAAAAAATATTTCAGGAAGATTACAGATTACTAGAAGCTATGAACAATGCTACAGCGGTTAAATATACTAATATGAAACACACTGTTGAGATGTTATCAAAAAATATGATAGAATTGAATGAAAAATGTAAGTCCAGTTTTATCGTACTTATGCTTGACAACCATTAACTGAAAAATGTGTTTTGACCATTTTCAGACGAATCATTAAGGCCATTGCTCAATCATATCGACCAAATCGAAGACACCGTCTTGAAGTTGGAACAGGCCGCCTACAAACTCGAAAATTACTCTAAAAGACTGGAAGCAAAGTTTAAAGAAATTCAAAAGAAATCAACTATCTTTTAATTGTGTCTTTAGAACACATTCTTGTGTTTTTATTATTGAACAATGTTACATAGCAATTTATTTTAAAATGGTGGTTTAACATGTGTTCATACTAAGTTCTTAACCGTATAATTGAGATATTTAATTATTATTTAATATTATTTTTATACCCACATATGTATATTATTTATAAAATTTATCAGTTTTATGTTGTTATTATAATAACAATATTACTATACTCTGAATACATGTTAAATCTTATTTTTACCTGTATCAACAGTTAGAATGTAACTTTCAATTTGATTGATATTTACTTTATATTAACGATATAAAAAAATGGCTGATGATTTGAATATTAATTGTTGTTTGTGTACTGTAAAAAGTGAATAAAAGTATGTGCAATGTTTTTTTGGTGAAAAGATATATATGTAAATAAGTTTAAAAAAATTGTGATGTAAATTAAATAAATATACCTGTTAATTGCGTTATTACAAATAGTATGTAGCCTGATCTCCGATTGCTTATTTTCTCCAATTTGTCCGTCACGTTTCTTTCATCCTTAGCGACTTATGCGACACCTGAAGAAGGTTAAATGCCGAAATGAATCACAGGTAAGTTTGGTCATGTCCAACATCCTGCTCTGACAATTTTGACTGCTTTATTTAGTCTGTCTTGCCTTTCATGGTTTTTACATTCTTTGTTATCTAATTTTGAATATTTAATTCTTCTTAGGGAGGAGGACAATATTCTCTTGGTGCAAATCTAGGAAAATTAGTTAAAATTAAGAAATACCATTTATATTAACCATGGTTCAAGTTATGATTTAACACCTTGTACCTGGTGATCAAAATGAGATGTCTACTCTTTATAATTTGTTGTTTTCTTGTTGTGATATAACACATGAAATGTACTAAACATGTAGGTTGATCTTTTTCAATCATCCTACCATCCCTGGGAAAAGGTTGAATGCTGAGTATTTTTTCTCGACATGGAAGTCAAAATTTAGTCTATTGCCCCAGTGAATGCCCTCCCTATTTGACAATAGGATGATTTCATTATCAGCCCTCACATAATATCTAGTATGTATGGGTCTATGCCTAGAACACAAAATAGCATCAGTTTTGTTGCTATTTGCTAATTCTCCTCTTGTAGAAGAATTTAAAACATATTTATACAGGGTAAAAGGTACAAATACAGTCATCAACAAATAGTCCAAAGACTCGTTAATGTCATTTATACAGATGTTAAGAGGAGTAGAAACCACAAAAGAACTCTGGGGAACACTCACTCTAATGATGTTTGACCAATTCCTGGACATATAATTTTCTGTCTGACAGATTGGTGTGCGTTATCTAGATAAACACAATTGGTTAAATTTACATATATGCCATAGTCTAAGGTTAGGCCACATTCTAATAACTGGATGTATGATATACTATTTTAGGGGTGTGTCAAAAGAAGCAATATGATAGTTCCAAAATAAAGGTCTATGAAGTAGGGTAGATTTTCCTTGGTATGATTGCAATAGCGACATACATAAAGATCTAAACATCCCACACATCAACACTGAGGTCTCGCGGTATGCTTATAAGCGCTATCTATGTCTTCAAAGCCACCTGAGGTCAGCTGCCTACTATAGTCAGCACATCGTAAGGGGACATTAGTGTTCTGAAAAAAGTTACAAGGTGAACGCAATTTGATAAACTGTGGCGTAAATGAGTGGACTAAAGTGTATTTATTTATTTCAAAATTAGTCATTGTAAAATTAACTGATAGTCTATTTGACCAGTTCTAATAAATAAAATGTTTTTTGTTTTTTTTTAAATATGCTAAATAACTTACAAAAAATATGAATAAAAAAAATAACCTTTTAATGTAAAAAAAAGATAATTCTTATTATTTTTAACATTTTTTGTGATATGATAGCGCTATTTTATTAACATTATTAATAATTGTGATTAATATCGGCGTGATGGAAATATCGGTCGATGGGTGTTGGTATAAAGAAGAGGACCGTATCTTGGCTGACATTTCGATTTAATTTTAAATCTTTTTCAAGGCTGCCGCTTGATACTTAGGTGTCCTCTTTGTTTATGTTTTATTATTACTACTAACCGGCATATGATCCATGTTATTTTTCCACTCCATTGGTTGCTACCATGAGGTGAACTCTGACATCAGGTACAAGTTGGGAAACAAACTTGTTCTTGACGCCGGAGTTTCCCTCGTGGTAGCAACCAATGGATTGGAAAAATAACATGGATCATATGCCGGTTAGTAGTAATAAATAAAACATAAACAAAGGCTAGTTATCAAGCGGCAGCCTTGAAAAAGATTTAAAATTAAATCGAAACGACAGCCAAGATCCAAAGTCGACTTCTTTACGCCAACACCCATCGACCAATATTCCCATCACACACCGATATTAACATCACAATTATAATTCAAGGGTCATCTAAAGTTACATTATTAATAATTAATAATTAATGTTATCAGGATTTGCTTCAATAGGATCTGAGGATGACAATATGTATGTCGAAAGCGAGGCAACAACTTTAATTTGTTCAGTCTGTTACCCTTATATGATCCGTCATCATCAATATCTTTATGTTGAGGGCCGATCATTCATTGTTCATCATTGCTATAAATATTACCAACATTTCTATTATGTGCTGTATATGAAGGTCAATTTAATAAAATTAGGGATGATTATTTAAATAATAAACCGTTTTTATGTAAATTTAATGCAGTATAGTTGTTCTTGTATTTTGTTGTAGTTTTTATATTTTTTTATTAGGCTCGTTTAGTGCTTTTGAACAGATATGTGCTGAATAGAAAAATAAGTTGGATAAGAAAACGTTAGATAGCGCAGTAATGGTCAACAATCGCTTCTGCATCATTATATCTTTCACCTATGAAACTCGTAATTTTTTTGTCAAAATCTCGCGTTTTCTCTTCGTTAAAACTTAGTCCCAAAAAAGTATTTTTTTTTATTAATTTAAATTTTGGAAACGTGCAGGTTGGAAGCTTCGTGGATAAGCTTCTTTATGATATATGACTAGCCATATCACCCATCTAATTCTCATCCCTACATTTTTTCAATTAACAAAATAATTTCTCAATTCAGAATTTTTACTAGTTCATTTGACAATTTTGTAAATAAACGTACTTTTGACATTGAAAGTCTTATAAATCCGAAAATCTTCGAAAGTTACTTAAATCCAGTTTAGGTTTTAAGTAGTATTGGTTTTAGTTTCCTTTTGGTTTCCATTTAAAAACTTCATTCTGACTTATAATTTCGGGTTTTCTCTTCCTTACTTTAAAGCTAGATGGCAGACGTGTTATGCCAATTTGCTGCAACTTGCTACATACCAAAGTAGGCTATGCTGCGTTAAAGTCTCCGGCAGCAGCATCGTAAATTACGTTAATAAACGATTTCTTAAAGAGAAAAAGGTGTAATCTCGATGTATTTTCCCTCTTAAAATTTCTACATGGCAGCAGGAATCAGAATTGATCATGTTGTATGTAATAAAAACTAGTCATACGGCAATGTTATTAATTATAAATTTTGTTTCGTTACAAAAAAAATTTCAAAAGAGAAACAGCAGGTTGCACCACAAATAAACCTTTGTGATAGGTCACATTGACGTTATTTTAAATCTTAATTTTATTGCTTTTACTAGATATTGAATATATTTCTTTTATGCTATTCCACCTGGCAGCGCCGCATAAAATATTCAGTTTACAGGCTCTTTGTGATCATGATCCTACTTTAAAACACTGTTTAAAAAATGGTGTAACTTATTCCGTCCACACGTTCTCTTTCTGGTTCTTTATGTGCAATGGTTGGCGATGACAGAGCTGACTTTATTTCTAGGTGCGCACTCATGTACGGAATAAACAGATGCAATTTTAGTATATATACACTTTAGTAGTTTGAGTTACGAATAGAGTTTAAACTATTTCAACTACAAGGATGAATAATTTTACATCGCAATTGGCGAACCATTCGACAAAGCTTAACAAAACTATGACAAAGGGGAAAGTTCAGTGGTTTGATCGATTAATTATTATCTATTTGGCTCGTTGTTTTTATTGTTGACAAATATTCATGATTATATAAGCAATCGAACTTATTATTAAAGCACACTTCGATATTTCAAGCTGAAATACTTACTATTAATGCTTGTGCCATAGAAAATTGTCAGATTGCACTGGCAAAACATCCACATAAGATCAGAAGCCAACGGTCCTAAAAAGCATTAGTACATAAAAATATCATAAAGGGCCAGTGTTTTGGTGTGTTGAGCGACGTCTGCAAGCTGTGTGCAGCGCCTTTAAAACCCGTGGGGGATGTCGAGAAGCCGGATTATGGCGGTAAGGGACCCTGCGCTGATGTCGAGTATCGATTAAGCAATTCCGGTCATCGTTGTCGTTTTAGCGAAATTAGGCAAATCGATGGTCTGAGGGATAATTGAAGAGACTTCTCACTGTAAGAAGATAATGACAGATACCACACATCAAAATCAAGCCACTTTCACGTTTGGTTTTGTCTATTCTTTTACATATTCAACATTCGATGAAAATTTTTTCTTCGCAATTTTTGCAGGTTTACCGAGAACTTAGGCTCCGATGGCAACAAAAAGCGCTTAAAAAATCAACTAGACGGGTGTATTAATAGCATGTGTGTGTTTTTAGCGTACGTATTACAAGATAAACAGAAATGAAACCTATTTTTGTTGGCACTAGGATAATAATTAGATTACCTTAAATGATGTAAGAACGGTGAAAGCGAGGTGTGGTACTGTCGCCTTGTTCATTTCCGTCCATTTGATGGATTTGGGTTTTTTGGAATATACACTCAAAAGACAAAAACCCGACGCTTGTATTTGTTTATTTTTCATAATAACTAGTTACATTAAATAGCTGAATTAAAATGTAAACACATTAGTGACTTGTGTTTGCCTTTATTGATTGATTTTTTTAAAGTTAGATATAATACTGGTTTTGGCATCCTGCAAAGGAATATAAGTAAAAGACGCGTCACCTTCCCCGATAGACTGTTTCACCAGACATTAACCACGGAATTCCCCTCAATACTTTAATGTTCTTGAACCCAGTTCAAATATAAAATAAGGAGTTAGAGATAAGAGAGTTGATATCACTAAGAAAAACTGAATTCACAGCCACTGATGAAAATTTGGAATAGTCCCGGAGTTATGTATATAAAACATACCTTACTTGTAATAATCCTCACATTCTACACTCATGGGCAAAATACACGCACCACAATTAGAAATGATGTCTTATGAAATCCTGAGGAATTCTTTCCCATTCGTCAACAACGACCGTTTCCAACTCTTCTAGTGTGTTCGGACCTGGGTTTCGCCATCGGACTCGTCGCTTAAGTTGGTCCCAAATGTATTCGATTGGGTTCAAACCTGGACTTCGAGCTAGCCATACAAAGACAACCTCAGGTCATCCACAATACGTGCTCTATGGGGCCTGGCTAATGCACTAGCAAGAATCTTTCTCCGTTGTTGGGGGTGGGATGGCACTACATATTCTTCGTTTGTCTTGTAAGTACCTCCATGAAGTCAGAGATGTTCCTCGCACAACAAACAATTCGGCGCGGCCATTCAAGGAAATGCCATCCCCGAACATCAATCCTACCATGGAATGCCACCCAGGAACCATACAGCATCGGAACTATCTTTATCCTGAGCTCCTCTATATGACATTACGCCCATCTGAAGATTTGAGGCCAACTCTCACCTCATCTAAGAGAATTTGTCCCCAATCTTCCAATGTCCAATTCATATGTTCCCGGGCGAATTGAAGTCCGAGACGTGGTAAAAAAAGGTCGTCGATATTCTAGATGCCTTCTTATAGTCCTGGAGGAAATCGAAACATTTCGAACTTGTCTTACCAGACATTATTACCAGACTTAATTTGCCGAAATGCTGCGGTTTCATAGAGCCTGATGACGGATGAATCTATCGTCTATCTCCTCCATAAACCTAGGTCGTACCTTTTTAATGTCAAGCCCTGTTAATCTGAAACGCCTTAACTTTATCTATTAAGGGTGAATTACGCCCAAGTCCCTTGGCGACTTCGCGCTGGCTGTACCTTTCCTCCAATAGTGATCTATGACCCTGACACTGCCATACTCACTCAAATGCCTGACTGGAGCCATTGAAAAAGGCTTAAGAATAAAATAATTTATCTTTTTATGTAAGGTATTGGATGAAATGAAAAAGTGTCACGAGCGGGATTCGAACCCACGACCTTCGACTCAATACGCCGCTGCTCTAACCACTTGAGCTATGGTGACTAATAATTGAAAGAGCTTATTTAGTCAAGCAGACCACGAAATATAATGGATTCAATAAAAATAATTTCGAACGAAATCAACGAAGGAAAAATATTAACTGTAAGCGATCTTTAGGCGTAGCAGAACGGAAGGGCATAATTTAATTTTAAACTAAATAAATTGGTTGGTGCGTTAAATTTTTCCATCAGTGGATTTCAAAACTTGGCCAAATTTTTTTCCATAAAATTCATACTGTATATTCTAGTGTATTGTATTATTTCCTTTGATTCGTAAATCTCCTCAATTAAAATTTTATTATAGCAGTAATATCTGCCAGTTGATAGTTATTGTTCTTACTGAAATTTTACGGGACATTAATTAACGTTATATCCTACACTTCAAACCTTCCCGGGATACAATTGGGGATTCTTAAGGACTTCTGTACGAGTCTTGTTGTTTATGAATATGAATAACGTCTAAATATCTGTCACATTCCTGGCATGCAGATTTCTTCTTTGTAATTGACATTATTTGACCTTAAACCAACTATACTTAAGGTCCGACAACGGCCGCATACTAATAAATATGTGGGTGTTTTTCCGCACCACTTGCATAACAGTGTTATACAGCGATACTTCCCTTAACCAACACCTATAAACACGAGGACACTTCCTTTGAACGGACAAATTCTGATTCCCCGCCGCATTTCCATTAGTTTCTTTACGTTAAAATCTTCTATAAAGTGGACACTCTCAACAACGGACTCTCAAATATTTTAGATTATATTCCGACTCTAAAACGGCGACCCATAATCATAAGCGGACAGCAGCCTCCAGAAAATGAACGTGTTCAGAGAAACTACGCACAGTGGGGACAAAACGGCAAAAAGCGGAAAAAATTCAGTAACATCCAGGCTATTTAAGTTAGGTTCACCTAATTTTGTGTATTTATGTTTTTTAATACGCTGAATTCAATTAAACCGTTTTCCAATCGATTAGACTACAGCAAACTGCAAAATCCAAAACTCGAAAATGTCTTAAATAATCATCATGGAAATAAGCTTAAATAAGCTTTACGAGTATTGTCAGTTATGGAATTTGTTTGTTAACTTAAACAAGTCAAAAATAATGGTCTTCCGCAGAGGGGTAGGCTTGGGAGAAAAGAGATTTGGAACTATGCTGGACAAAATATTGAGATTGTGAACCATTATAAATATCTGGGTATATATCTCACACCGCAGCTTGTTATGGAAAGACATCTTAAAGAAAAATTAAATGTAGCCAAATTTGGTATTAATTCTCTTGGAAGTCTCTCTTGTCGAATAGTGATGTTCCCATTTCAGCAAAATATAATGTATTTAACTCTGTTTCCAAGGCGGTAATGTTATACGGTGCTCAGGTTTGGGGCTACAAATGGTATGACAATGTGGAGAAATTGAACAAATATTTTTTCAAAAGGTTGTTTTTCCTAAGAAAGGATACACCCGATTATGTCTTATATTTAGAGACAGGGATTGATCCATTGTTTTTCAACACTTTAAGCCTGCATCTGACATACATCCAAAAAGTTTTATCATTGTCTTCTGCTAGACTTCCTCGAATTTTGGCCTTGAAAATACTACACAAGAAAATATTTTGGGCAAAAGAATTTGACAATTTGTGTCTACAACACGGTTTAACTCCCTTGAGTCCGACATAAATAAAAATAGTAATAGTGTGGAAAGCTTGGTAGATGCTTTGTGGAAAGCTTGGTAGATGTTTTAAGAACTGATTTTAAAAATAAACTAAAATTAAGAGCACAACGGTCTGTCTTCCATGGTTTATACAAAGAACTGAGTCTGGAATTAGGAGAAAATCACCATTATTTAAATAAAAATTATAATTTGAATATGATAAGTGTGATAATGAAAGCAAGAGGTCAGTTGCTGTCTCTTAATTACTCGGTCCACAGAAATGAGGAAGCGTACCGTTGTGCTTTGTGTAATTTAGGTGTGTATGAGGATGGCTTCCATTTTTTGCCGGTGTGCCCTATATTAAAGGAATTCAGACTTAGGTGGTTTGGCAAATTGTTTTTAGGAAAAAATGAAGTAATTTCATTTTTGAATGGGCAGAACTAGCACAGTCTCACAATTATGTTTTGTACTCCCTAAAATACAGAGCGTTCCTAATCGATAATTTCAATTATTAATAAAGTATTGTGTAAATTATGACTATTTGTATTAGTATTTTAGTATTCGTATTATTGTCTGTTTTTTCTTTTGGTAACTCGACAGACAGCCTGTGGGCTATTGTCTAGGATGTTTTATGTACTGAATATTTTTTTGTAAAATAATTTTTAATGTAAATAAACATCATTATCTGTCTAATCATCATGGTTTACGTTTTCTGTTTTTTATATGCTAAATCCAAATTTGAGCGGTGAATAGTTATCATTCATTGATTCTACTATTAATTTACTAAAAGAAACGTGTATTAAAGTATTAAAATGCCCACTTTAGAAAAATTGGGTCTTTTCCGACTTCGTCCCAAGGGCCAAACCCTGTTTATCGGCAAAAATTGGAAACTATCGATTTTTGTTTTTTGGAGTGCTTAGCCGATTGAAATTGATCCCAAGGCCACGGGATGAACACCTAAGAAGATCATCAGTTAGAACTTGGGCTTCTCTCCAATTGATTTCCGCGCACACGAGAATCGGTTGTCCTAAATCCCCGATGAAATACCTTTGAAGACACAAAGATGGATAAAAAATAATCAACATACCAATATAATATTTTATATAGAGCTAAGGAAAGTGGAGCTTGTTTCGTAGGACTACTAATTCTTACATTGTAGTGCTGTAACGTGCTCAATTGTTTTTTCAGGTTTTGACCGCTGTATTGCTTTGTTAGGGATCCTAGAAAAGCAAAAACAAAAAAATTAAATTTTTTCTCACCTCGCGTTGACCTAACACACTCCTGGCAAATTATCTCAAGTTCACTCATAACTCTTGACTTTGGACCACTATTTAGGGGATTTTAGTTGTGTTTTAGCTCAAATCCTTGGTGAACCCAGATTTTGTGGCTAATACTGTGATCATTATTAATCAGATTTTCTAAATCGACACTTTCAGAAAATCAAAATTTTTCCGCCCTTGCCATCACTGTGCTCCGTTTCACCTATGTGTTTTGTTCGCCTTCCAACGTTTTTCCAATATTCCTAGACTTGGATAATGCAACTTTTTATAATTTACGTATTTTTTTATAATTTTAAATATTTTTTCTCTGCGTTTGACATAAAGAAAAAATTAATATAATTAAAATAAGTGAAAATGAAAAACTAAGTGTGTGAGACTTGGCTGCTAAGTTTTCCGTCGGCAAGACCCAGGCAAGCGAAGTTCTAAAGAATAAAAAAGAACTTTTAGACAAATTTTACAAAAAAAGGAAACGACCAACCCGACAGATTTTTCCCTAAAACGTCTGGTCCGGCCATAGACCAGCACGTATTTGAATGGTTTTGCCTGTTCGGGCTTGGAATTACCACTGGCCCGCTTACAAGCTGTATTCGTGTTTCTGGCGCATGATCTTCTTAAGCACCCTCCGCATTTGGAAGATAGGACGAGGAAGCGTATAGGATGCGAGGATGCAAAGACTACGCCTTCTCAGACCCTCGAAATGCGTTAAGGGAGCAACTCCCGAACTGACCGCAGAGGGCGGGTGCTGGATCGGAAGCACACGAGGGTTAGGATACCAGATCCTGTCAGCATAAACGAGGGAGGGTGCATAATCATCTGAACTAAGGGGCAGCGAAAGGTTCCAAGTCCAGTCCAGCTGTATGGGAATGGAGTGGTAGTGGCTTAGTGGTTTGGCTCCTGGGGAGTACTTAGAGAAGAGCCTCTGGTGGTGCCCTTATGGGCTTCCATTACCGAAGCCATGTTCCTCTAAGGGGTGGTTAGAAATTCCACTTTAAACGAAACCGCGGCCATAGCGGATCCAGCAGTTTCGACGCTGGCGAAGCCCTACACTCAGGGAGATAGGGCTGTCTTCTCTATCGAGGGAGCGCGTTCGTCGATTTTCAGCTCTTTCGGGTATCCCTTTAAACGCGGCATATGGTCAAAGTAAAATGTTAACCCAACTCTTCGGAAGAGGCAAGCGGGATTAGCCGTTATGTCTGTACATGCATAGTCTGTCGATGTGGTGGCTTCTACACCGAACCTCACGGTGTTCACACTATCTACCGCGAGCGGAGACGAGACGTTCTTACCTTGTGGCATATGTGCCATGTGCGCACGTTAAAGAACCTCATTGTCCAATGACATTGCAACCCACACTGGGAAACATACATGTCTGGTCCTCTTATACGAGAAAAGGTTGGTTAGACAAATTTAGTACAAAGCATAAGATTTCTCTTAAGTCCATTTAGTGGATTGAACGACCGAGGTTGTACAAAACAGAAAAAACTTCAATACTGCCTCTATTTTGAACCAGAAAATAATTTTAATTGCAATGAGAGGGCTTTACTTTTTTAGATTACACCCGGATGAAACTATGCAGTTCAAAACTGAGGGTTGGCCGAGGAAAAGTTCCAAAGGATCGTTTAACTTTGCTCCTATACAAAAGAATGCTAGGTCAATTTGAAAACTCTCTGGTGGTTTGAAAAATCTGAAAGCAGCAGGTAAGGTTCTGGGCGACCATCTGCAGTGGACTGCTTTTCATATCCTGGTTTTCCGATGTTCTCCACCTATTTACTGTCTTTCAGATCCTCCTCTAGCCAGTTTGTCTTCTTGTTCATTACCCCCAGCACCCAAGATATTGTCATGTTTTGGAAGCATTTTCCGACTATTTGGTTTGACCTTTTTTACGTGATAACGGTTTTCCTTGGCTTTCTGATCTTTTTTGGTTTTTTTGTCAGTGTAGCCTCATGTAATTCTCTGTGGCATGCATTTGCACTTGAAATGAGATGTATTTCACCAACTCATAGTCCTCACCTTGTCTATTTCGGACCAAATACCTCTTCAGATCAATGGCATATTTTCTTGAGCTACCGTTGACCAAAAAGCAAAAATGTATTATACCTTTGCAAACTAGAATCCAAATCCAGGGGATAGAGCAGTTGCCTGATTACAATTAAACAATTGGGAACGTTAGGCACAAGAAAACAATTGATAGAAAATACAATGTTATTATTGTTTACTGCTTAAAAAAAAGTAGAAGGTTTATTAAAGGGAATAAACAATAGAAAATTTTATTTATTTATTGTTTTGACCGAGAAAGATTTTCATGTAGATGCATAAGGAATGAAATAGCACTGGTTTTATAACTGAAAATGCGTTTAACTAAATTTACATTTGGAAAAATCCATTTCCGGATGCTGTTCCATAAACCTGAAAATTAATTATTAAATTAACACTAACAGGTATTTATTTGGTTTTAATAACATTTTATTGTTCAAAAGTCTTACTTGGCGAACATTTCCTTTTTCTTTTGTTCTTCAGAGGTTGGAAGGCCTAATTCCCTCTGTCTCTGGTCGTACATCATTTTTTCAACGAGACCCCTCGTCTCTCCGTCCAGGTCGGAAAGCTTCGACGGTTCCGGGTTAATCTTTTTAGTGGAGATTTCAGGATCTGTCATCACCAATTTGGACCACCATTCCATTTGATTGACCTGTTAAAAAAATATACATATAGAACGATGCCTTGAAGCTAATGTGAAATCCTTGCCTTTTCTATGTTAATAAGCAGAGAGTTTCCGTCTTCTAAAAGCCAGGTCGATTCTTCCAATTTAATCTCATGCTCGAATTCACCGTTTATGATGTCCGGATGGCCTCTCAGGCCGACTTTAATCGACTTTTTCTGTAAATCGACGACAACGTCGCGGGATTTGACTTTGAAATTGACTCTCAAAGGGACCCGGAGCTGAAACAAAAAACAATCATGGAAGAAAAATCAAAAGGAAAAAATAATCTACACAAATATGATGGTTTACAGTAAAAACAATTTCGTAAATTATCATTAGTGTAAATGATCAATGATAGATACGACTCGCCGTTTTCTTCCAGGGCTAATAAAAAGCCGTGCAAAGTTTAAAATCATCTCACGAGTCGTGACAAAACCAAATTCCCCTTTCGCAACAGTTTTGAAACAGAAATGAGAGCGATTTGAAAAGTGTTGCAAGGGCTCGGTTGATTTTTCTCATAATGAAATAAAACAAAATGCGTTTGGGCTTTGTAAGAACAGGAATCACGAAAGTACACACGTTTACTTTTTTTTTGAGGTTGGATCTGCGGCGAAGGCAACATAGAGAAAAAAGCGACACTAGGCGGACCAAGGTGATTTATAAAAATCGAACAGGAGTATTTATTAATTCTATTTCTAATTTCTTAAATTAATATTTTTCCTATAATTAAATATTCCTTTTTGAATTAATAAATCTACTCATAAATTTCTTAATCGTAGCCTGTTCTTCTTGCCAAACTTACACTTGAACGGAAATTCATCTGTCCGAAAAAATAAAGCTATCTAAGAAATTTTTCCTTAAACATATTACATTTATAAACTTAAAATTAATTTTTTTTTTGGCGTTATGATCTACGCATATTAGCCATGGCGACGAATTCTTATATGTGTTCCAATTGGGGGGGGGGGGGTATCGTGAAAAAAGGGCCAGAGGCGACGGTGGGAATCGAACCCACGACAGCGGCGTGAGAGTCTCTCATGCTAACCACTCGGCTACCGCGGTCCCTAATAAATTAATTAATAATTATCGACGATCAATAATAAGATAAGTAATTAAGATGTTATTTTCTCAACAGCTGAGTTCGAATTCTGGTTTTGATCCAGTTAACAAGTCATCCGCAAATGGGAAAAACTCAGTTTCTTCTGGAAGCTAGATGGACAGCAAAGTTATCCAAAATCATTGGTCCGCAGTATGATCCTTGTGGGCAACCCTTTTCCACTTTCCAAGAAATGTCACCATTATGCAAACTCTTGTCTAGCCAAAGGACTTGGGCATACAATTTTATGTGCAAAACCGTTAGTAGGAGAAGACACACTCGAAAAATAGTAACAAATGACACGCTTTAATTCGTGCCGACATACTTAAGTTGTATCCTAAAGTCTAACAGCCTACTACTTTATAGGATAGGGGATGTATCTACAGCTAAGATAAGTTTAAAGAAAATTGGTCTTATTTCTATGAAAGATGTTTTTCTCCTCGCAAGGTTAGCAGTTAAAATTTCTGCATTAAGGAATTTAACTCATATGTTAAATTGTGAGATTTTCTCCTGTAGCCTGTGGGGTTATAACTTATAGTTTGATAGTATCTATCGTCTTGGTCTGCCTACCTAGGAAAAATGGTAAGTATAATTTATTATCAAACATGTTAAAGAGTTCACATGTTACATATAGGCTGTTTTCTGCGTTTTCTGTAGAGATCTACGAGTGTAATGTCACTAGTTGAATATCAACATACTTAGTTTGTAAAAGGTTGTTGCCTTAGCAATTAATCATATGGTTAGATTGTATAGGGAAGAAATGAATTTTATAAAGTGTAGCTATGATCAGAGTGGGGCTTGCGGTTTAAGGATGTGTTTGAATAATGTAAAACCAGTACGAGTGCAATGATAAAAATGTGAGTGTGAATGTAGTGTTAGTGTTTGTGAATGTAACATTTGTGTGAGAATGTTTTTCAGCGTGCAAGAAGTAAATAATAGCGATTAAAGTGCGCTCTGAAAGTGTTAACGTAAATTGTAGTAATTATGTGCGCGTGAATGAAAATGTGTCTCTGAGAGAATGTAAATACGTGCAATTAAATGTAAATTTTTGTTTCTGTGTGTGAATGTGAGTGTATGAGAATAAATATTTGTGAGTGTGTCAACGTAAAAATGTGCTGGTGTATGTGATTATAAATATCTGTGTGTGCGTGAATGTAAACATATGCGTGTGACTGTAAATTCTTTGAGTGTTAACGTAAATATTTGGGGGGGGGAGTAATTTGAATATGTGTGACTGGATGAATTTAAATAAATGTGAGTGTTTAAGCAAACGTGAATAGGTTTGAATGTGTGAATGTACAATCTGTCTATGGATGAAAGTGCGTAAATATGTGTAAGTGAGTAAACGTAAATATATATTTTGTGCATGTATGAAAGAAAATAGTGGTTGTTTACGTGAATTCTTTGAATCTAACCGTAAATATTTTTTTTGGCGGGGAGGTTAATTTTAGTATATGTGACAGGTGAAAATAAATAAATGTGTGCTAAGCGGATCTGAATATTTTAATGTATTTGTGAATGAAAATATGTTTTAGTGTGAATGTATATATGTGAGTGTGAATCTAAATATTTCTTAATGAATGTGAATAGGTGACAGAGTGAATACAAAATCTTCGCGAATATTTCTGAATTAGTGAATGTAATTTGTATATTTTGCGTTGTAATATTGTAAATTACTGAACATTAACTATTACACGTACTAATTATGAAAAAATTAAATTAACTAACCATCACTAAATGTAAACGTGTGAGTTTTATCCTAAATGTTGAGTAGGGGATAAATTGAATATGTGTGAATTTTTTTTTTAAAATGTTTTATTCGTTTATCTGAAGAGTGGAATAGGCTAAACTGACAAGACACCCAAACATTGAAAAATGGTAGGTTCAGATTGGAGGGTAAAGGAAAATGTCTTTATGCCAGTATTCAAATTAGTGTGTAGTTTTTACACTTCTGTTTTAAATTGATGTGAGAATAAAACAAGGAATAGAACAAGGAAATCTGTTTCAGCATTGTAATACATTCTTCTTTATGTATTGGGTTGTCCGGAAAATAATGCAGGATTTTAAGTTTTCATTAAAAAAAATCTATATAAAATATTCTGTTTACGTTTACAGGATTACTCATTTGTATGAATGTCAACACTTATTAATCCTCTTCCAAATGATATTGTTTGTTTACCTCTGTAGCATTCCGCTACTTGGAAATAATTCAGTCATCCTTATAATGTCAAAGCGAGAATTTCGTACGATTTTCTTTTACGAGTTTAAACTCGGCCGAAGCGGAGCCCAAACGGCTAGAAACATTAACCAAGTCTGGGGCGAGGGTTGTGTTAATGAGTGCACTGTGCAAAGGTGGTTTAAAAAATTTCGGGAGGGAGATTTCAGCCTTGAAGATGAAGAAGGTCGTGGAAGGCCTTCCTCTCTTAATGATGATGTTCTGCGATCAGTGGTGGAAGAAAACCCCAAAACAACTGTTCGAGAACTTGCAGAGCAACTCAAAGTCAGTAAAACGACCGTCGCTGACCACCTCAAGGCGATTGGAAAAGTGAAAAAACTCGAAAATTGGGTTCCACACTCATTAAACGATCGCCAAAAAAATCAGCGCTTTGATGTTTGTGCATCACTTCTTTGTCGAAACAAAAATGACCCATTTCTGGCCAGAATTGTTACATGTGACGAAAAGTGGATTCTCTACGATAACACTAGACGTTCTGGACAGTGGCTCGACAAAGGAGAAGCTCCAATACATTTTCCAAAGCCCCCAACTCATCAAAAAAAGGTAATGGTTACGGTATGGTGGGCTTCATTTGGTTTAATACACTACAGCTTCTTAAATCCTGGCGAAACCATCAATGCTGAATCATACTGTAACCAAATTAATACCATGCATCAGAAATTGGCAGTAATGAAGCCCTCTTTGGTCAATCGGAAAGGGCCCATTTTGTTGCATGACAACGCTCGACCACATGTGTCACGTGTAACGTCACAAAAATTATTGGAGCTTGGCTATGAAACTTTGCCTCACCCACCCTACTCTCCGGACCTCTCGCCTACTGACTACCATTTTTTTAGACACCTGGACCACTACTTACAACACATAATATTCAAAAATCAAACGGAACTGGAAAATGCATTTATTGACTTTATCAATTCTAAAAATTCTGAATTCTACTCAGACGGAATTAATAAGTTACCAACACGTTGGGAGAAATGTATTGAGAGTATGGGAAATTATTTTGATTAAAGAACATTGCTTTAAAGTAACTAGTTTCTTTTTTTTTGTTTAATACCAAAATCCTGCATTATTTTCCGGACAACCCAATAGTTAGTAAAAAATTGTGTTTTTCAATGTTCATTTCGTTTTGCTTTTTTATTAAGTAAATAAACATACCTTTAGAGTTTCTTTTTTTAAATAAAATAAAAATATTTATTTTTTATTCTTCACTGTACAGATGGTATCAAGTTCAATAGTAGTTACGCAAGATTGTTTTTGCATCTATCCCATCATGTTTTCTGTACCTTTTTTGCATTCTTATTTCTTTTATTTCGAATTTTATTTTTATTTTAATCCTATCTTCTATTAAAAGGATGCCGGCTTATTTAAAAAAATTAAAACTCCTCGCGGTTGGAGATTAGTTTTTTCATTCGTTAAAAACTGAATGACCTTTGACACTCACACTTACTCGTTCAAAAAACCCCCTATTTTTCTATATTATGCACTCTAACATTGCAAGAAAGTTTACAATGGATTTTGTCGACTAAATAAAATGTAAGGAATGTCCGTTAAGTGTAATGCAACGAGTTATCATATATCAGAAATTTACTAATTTTGCATTAAGATTCTTTTTTATTTATAATAAAAGGAACTTGGGGGACGTCGGTGGCTGCAACGGTTTAAGCGTTGACATGGCACTCATCACTGTAAGGTAAAGGTCCCGGGTTCGAATCCAGCGGCCTGCATTCGAACCCGACATACTTACAAATGGGCTTTTTTCACAAACACCGTCACCCTGAGGATTTGTATGACCTCTGATGGAAAAAAAAAAGAAAAAAAAAGTGAACTTGTAATTTGTTCCATATAAAAAACCTGGTGGAATGCAGTGTTCACTTTAAATTCTAAAAGGGCAATAATTTTGTTGTTATTTTCAAGTCCTGACATTATCAAAAATGGTGAGTCCAATAGCTTTTAAATCGTTGTCAAGACAAATTTCAGAAATAAGGATAAGGATTAAAAAGAGACAAGGACACGTGAGACAGTTTGTTAAAAAGCGAACTACATCTGCTTACAAAAACCCTGAAAACCTATGTCATAATAAATTATTCCGAGATTATAAGCTCGCCTTTCCTTGATTCAAAAATTCACCAAATTGTTATCCTGCGGGTTCTAGAGTTGAAGCGGTCCATGCAAAAATCAGATAGCAGATATCATCCAGGTAAAAACCGCAGATCCAGAGTATTCATTATATGTATCCTGGGTCATCGCCCATCTTTACTTCGAAGGTTGTCAGACTATATTCAGAAATATCGTCTATAATCCAATCATCCTTTTTTCCCACAGCGGTCGGACGACAGAAAATCGTGATGGATCGCAAGGTAAAAAACGGGTGACCCTTATCGGTTTTGCAGTAATTTCAAGGAGGGGATAAAAAAAAGAGAGATAGATCATCCTTAAGGCTCAACGAACCCCGCGGGGTTCGTTTACTTTTTCAAGGTGAAAAGTTTTATATGGACTCTTGGGTCCCTTGGAGATGTAATTTCCTTATTAGGTCATATCGTCGGGTTAAGTCTCGAGAATTGCTGCGGTAAATTTTTTTGTAGAAATTTCTGACTCTTCCGATTTTTTTTTTAATACGAGAATGTATGTGGCATTGAACGTTTTAATTAACTTGTTTCTTTAGTGAGATATGAAAAACGTCAGATAATCGATAGGCAACATTATCTTACTCAGGATTTTTTATCCTTCAAATTGATAGTTGGTTTTTTATATATAATTATCGTACTTAATGTTCATCTAAATGATTTTACAACTTGGTTTCATTACCGTAATACCAAGACAAATTTATTTTACGAAGATACAGTTTTGTGTACATAAACATATTTGGGTTGATGTGTGCACACACACACAACATTGAATGTTAATATGTGTCAATTAATTAAGGTTTTTAGTTGAGATGAAAAAAGTCAATGGCACGAGAGGGATTCGAACCCACGACCTTCAGCTAGATACGCCGCTGCTCTACCACCTGAGTTATCGTGACCTCGATCCACTCGTACATCAACTCCCCATCTCAACCCCGCAATATGAGTTTTCCCTCCTTTTGCCATTTTTCAAATGTCGTGTAATCGGTTTGGATTCTCGACGACAATTGAAATGGCGACGGAGAGCTTTAGTGAAGTGTGCTTCATTTTTAAATCATTAATTCACTATTTTCGTGGTCCGCTTGACCAATGAATACAAGACAATTAATTAAGGTTTTTAGTTGAGATGAAAAAAAGTCAATGGCACGAGAGGGATTCGAACCCACGACCTTCGGCTAGATACGCCGCTGCTCTACCACCTGAGCTATCGTGACCTCGATCCACTCGGACATCAACTCCCCATCTCAACTCAACCGATTACACGACATTTGAAAAATGGCAAAAGGAGGGAAAACTCATAAGGTGGAGTTGATATGCATGTTGAAAGGAAAATATCTAGCTGAATATGTATGTAAATATGTCGGCGAATGTGATGTTTATGTGTGTGGATGTGTATTCAACTGAATTGTAAATATGTTCGGTGAGTATGTGAAAATAATGAGTTTGCTTTGGAAACCCAAGGGCATCCTCCCTCTACAGGGGTATTCACGATCTTTATCTTAACCCTAATCTGTTAGGTCGTGTTAGATCGAGAAAAATGATGACTTGTAAGATCTGACCAAACAGTAAATATATTTCCCTCAAAGCAGTACTGTGGTGCTTTGTACTTTAGGAATTTTTGAAAACTCATCTCGGGGTCATCGGCAATCCCATCGCTGTCGAAATTGTCGCGCACTGTTGTGTCAAATTAAGCCACCACGTTAATGTTAATTAAGTCATTGTATTCAAATTGTCGGCAAAACGCGTTACCAAACACCGAACTGAAATTTCACCCACTTTTTTCTCTCTTCCTAGCCGCGTTAAAATAATTAACGTAATTTACATAATCTAACAAGAGCCGATGTTTTCGGTCATGAGGGAGTTTTAGTTGTTTCAAAAAATCTCACCCAAGAAAAACAAATACCAAAAAATTAACCTTAAGAATAATATATGATAAACACCTATACGGGTTTTTATGAAACCTCATCAAGTAAAACTATTCACAAAAATAATTAAGGAATATAAGGGAACCCTATCAAGAAATAGAGTTTATGACTTAGATGAGGCTATATATTCAATATGTTAGAGGCTATTATGTTCCTTGAACTTGTTCTTCTTGTAGAATATATTTCTCTTTTATTTACGAATTGTTAGAACTAGCACCACACGAAAAAAAAAAACACGTGTTCATCCCCCAAAGATATGAGAGGAAAGAAAACACCGAACGGTTTCCACAGGTGACGTTTGCGAAAATATACCTTTACCTCTTGTTTCATAAATAGGGATCGATTATAAAACAAGCTATCATTACAACCGTAGGCGTGAATTATTTCTAAACGTTTGGTTTCGCCATCCAATAAAAGTGAAAATCTATAATGAAAAAAGTCGACCACATTTCAAAATTGAGTACACATTACGAACGCGATCGTTATTATCACCGTTTACACAAACGTACATTACTATTAGTGTTAGTAACAAATGATTAGCGGTTTTATTTATTTATTTTAAAAAATATTATTTACATCCAGGCACAGTGTAACTGTAAAAAGGCGATGGATTGTAATGGTTTGACACGCGTTTATCGACAGATTTGACGTTTTTTCTTTAAAGAAGAAACGATGGACCGAGAAAAGAACTGCGAATGTGGTTATCGCAAGCACCTTGAACAATTTAGACACTGAGGACGATCTAAATATCGGAAAATAATGATGGCATCTTTACAAAAAGACTATACACTCAGGCTTTCGTCACATTGTAAGGGTAATTTATGATGAGGCTGTTACAGAATTTCGTTCGGTCATTGACGATCATAGGATTAGGACAACGATTTTACACAGCGATAATTGTTTTGCAGTATTAAAAAAAAAGACAAAAAAAAAGTTAGTAAGTAAAAATGGGAACTTTCTACATAAAAAGTGGAGTGAGTGAGAAAGTGAAGTAGAAAGAAGGAAGAAAGCCAGAAAAAAGAAAGAGAAAGAGAGAGAGAGAGAGAGAGAGGGGCGGGGCGGGGGGAGAGAGTATTATATATAAGTTAGTAAATAAAAATGGGAACTTTTAGATAAAAAGTGACGTGAGTGAGCGAGAAAGTGACGTGGAGAGAATGAAGAAAGCCAGAAAAAAGAAAGAGAGAGAG
The DNA here is from genome assembly GCF_000648675.2 of Cimex lectularius. NCBI lineage: Eukaryota > Metazoa > Arthropoda > Insecta > Hemiptera > Cimicidae > Cimex > Cimex lectularius. The sequence goes on from NW_019392734.1 coordinate 254,744, forward strand.
AGAGAGAGAGAGAGAGAGAGAGAGAATTATATATGTTTGTAAATAAAAATGGGAATTTCATAGACAAAAAGTGACGTGACTGAGTGAGAAAGTAATGTAGAGGGAAGGAAGAAAGCCAGAAAACAGAAAGAAAGAAAAAATAAAGAAAGAGAGAGAGAGAGAAACAAAAAAAAGAGAGAAATATATATATATATAATTTTATATATATATATAAAATATATATATAAATTAGTAAGTGAAAATGGGAACTTTATTGATAAAAAGTGAAGTGAGTGAGTGAGAAAGTGAAGTAGAGGGATGGAAGCAAGCCAGAAAAAAAAGCAGAAATAAATAAAGAAATAGAGAGANAGAGAGAGAGGAGAGAGAAAGAAAGAGAGAGAGAGAGAGAGAGAGAGGAGAGAGAGAAAGAGAGAGAGAGGAGAGAGAGAAAGAGAGAGAGAGGAGAGAGAAAGGAGAGAGAAAGAAAGAGAGAGAGAGGAGAGAGAAAGGAGAGAGAAAGAAAGAGAGAGAGAGAGAGAGGAGAGAGAGAGAAAGAGAGAGAGAGGAGAGAGAAAGGAGAGAGAAAGAAAGAGAGAGAGAGGAGAGAAAGAGAGAGAGAGGAGAGAAAGAGAGAAAGAGAGGAGAGAGAGAGAGAAAGAGAGAGAGAGAGCGAGAGATTTAATGTTCGAAATATGTTTACCCAAATGTTTCCTTCGATCCATATAATTGTCAATCTTTCAAACAAGCATATAAGCATAAACCTTTTTATTTATACGTTTTATCTTATTATTATAATTCGGAGCTGATCATGGAAGATAAGTTCATTGTTCATTGACCTTCCAGCGGAAATTGCAGTTGCCATTACATTAATGCTGTTGACAAACCGACAGAATTTAACTCCGTCGAAAACATGTTTATAGGGAGCCGGTATAATCTCCCGGATGCTTCGCTAATGGTTTCTAGATTCGTTCTCGGTCTAATGTATTCGACGTCCGTAGGCACGATCGAGGACGAATTGTCACGACAGAAACTGTTGCGAAATAAAAACGGTCCCGCTCGACAAAAAGGGTAACCCTTTTGTTCATGCTTATGGATTGGCAGAAATCAAAGGGGGCGCATAGAAGCGCTTCGGGTGTGTTACTAATGCCCCTTGAGTCATTGGAGTGTTGCACAGCCAACGAAGGGCCCTTAAATAACTTTCCTTTTGTTTGCTCTGCCAACTAAACCTCGTTTAACGTTTCCTCGTGTTAACCAACCGATAAACAAAATTTCCTTTACTATTTAAAAACACGTTAAAGAAACTTCCTTCTTTTAAATGACTTTCTTTGGAACCTGTCGCAAAAACGTCTTGGGGAATTGAGAAATAACTATTTTAATGTCATCACGGTACAATTAGTAGTACAATTTCGTAGGTTTGTTTGCGTGAGAGAAAAAGATTGATAGAGGTAGAAATGGAGAGAGGGAGAGGGAGAGGGAGGGAGGGAGGGAGTGAGAGTGAGTGAGTGAGTGTGTGTGTGGGTGTGTGTGTGTGTGTGTGAGAGAGAGAGAGAGAGAGAGAGAGAGAGAGCTCTTGTCGGTGAAAGAGGTTATTTATAATTCCTACATGTAAATTTAAACACTGTTTATAAATCCCAGGCCCTGAAGATGATCTCAATAAAGATCGAAACGTCCGACGTCGCACCATACCGCATCTCACGATATCCGAATAGTTATTTGTAATAGTTCACTAAATTAAGCATTCAGTAATTGTCAATCATATGCAAAAACACATTTTGCCATAATTGTAGCCAATTTGTACAGGTAGGGAGAATAATAGTAAAGGAGACTAGAAAGCGGGGTTTGTGCTCCCCAGGCACTGCAGCCTTCTGGCTTATTGTACCTAGAACAATAGTAGGAAGAATAATCACGAAATGAGAAATAAACGCTCTAATTCAACAAAATTTATTCATACAGGTTGCCTCATGGAAGTATTCCTAACATTTGTAACTTGTCAAAATAAAAAATGTAATTTGAAGATTTTTCCTATTTTTTTGTTTAATTTTTAAATAACAAGGACAAAGACGATTATCTGGTTATTGTAGGCTACAAAAATGAAAAAGAGAGATTGAGAACAAGAAATGTGTTGCGGAATGAAATTAAAACAAATGTTAAGGCGAATGATCGAGTGGGCGAGACAAAAAAGTGTGAGTGTAAATGAATGAGCGAGCGAATGAAAGAGAGTGTATCTTTGTATAAGTAGACGCTCATTTCGTTGTAACAGCGAAAGAGAAAATGAATGAGAGTAATAGAGTTATTCATTGGCTGATTTTAGGTGTCCTTTGATGCAAGAGAGTTTAATATACAACACTGGGTCGCGGAGAATAAATAGGTAAACTAAAGGACAAAGGAAAGGAGAGGAAGGAAGAAAAAGAGAAAAGAGAACGAATGAGTGACTGGGGTAGGTGGAAAACAGGGAGCGAGTAAGAAAAATGGTATCTCCGAATGAATAAGTGATTGACTGAGTAAGAGGGAGGAGAGACAGTACGCGTGCATGTGTGAATGAATGGGTGAGATGAGAGATACGAGTGTAAGTGCGAATGAGATGTGAGAATATGCGTTAATGTGTGAGGAAAAAAGACGTGTTAGTGGGTATAAATGTGCGAGTGACTGAAAAGTATTAGTGTTGATGAAAGAGTTGTTGAGTGAGACTTAAATGCACGATTAAAGGAGTGTTATGGTGAATAATTGAGGGCAAAAGGTACGAATGAATGAGGGGAAGAAAAGGTGTGTTAGCCTGAATGAATGTGCAAGTGAATGAGTTAAAAAGGGTGAGACAAAAGTAGTGTTACTATGAATGAATGGATTTGTAGAAAAATGTTATTGCCAATGAATGTGCGAGTGAATGAGTTAAAAAGGGTGAGAGAATAGTAGTGTTACTATGAATGAATGAATAGGTTAGTGGAAAAATGTTATTGCCAATGAATGTGCGAGTGAGTGAGTTAAAAAGGGTGAGACAATAGTAGTGTTGCTGTGAATGAATGAATGGAATAGTGAAAAATGTTATTGCCAATGCGAATGAGTGAATTAGAAAGGGTGAGACAAAAGGAGGACAAAAAAAAGAAAAAAAAGACAAGTGTTAGTGTCAATGAATGAGTTGGCGAGTGAGATAGAAATGGCCAGTCGAAAAGAGTTGTGTTTTTGTGAATGAGTAATTGATAAGGAGTCTATGATTGAATGAGTAAGATAAAAAGGGCAAGACAAAAAGAGTGTTAGTGTGAATGTGTGTAATGATTTAAACGTCTTCTATGTAATTTTTAGTCCTTAAACGCAATTTCTCTCCAATTAGACTTTTGTTTCGGGATATGTAGCAATCATTGCAAAGCAAAGTCAAAGTTTTGAGTTAGAAGTTTGAATTAATTTCAATTTACCTTCTAGACATTCTTTTAACCTTCATGCAACTAGTTTACCATCAGCTTTCAAGCCACGACGTCTATCTAATTCTCGACTCAAGATGTCATTGCCGACTGCACTTATCCGTTACAACGTCTTGGATGCTGCTTAAATGATTATAAGGCAGTAATTCAAGTAATATCTAGATCGTAGGCCAACGTAGATAATCCCCAAGAGCAATTAGAGTCTCGGACAGTCCCACGTACTGATCACACTTATGAGATAGGTCACGTCTGGAGTCAAGAATTTTAGCTATGATATACAAAATAGGCCAGATCTAGGCCAAGTGAATTCCCGCATAATTTTATTTCTAAAAAAAGAACACTGCACATTTTAGTTCTAGACGCACATTTCAGACAGTGTTTGTTTTTGTTGTAGGATACTTTTCTCAAAAGGAAATTGTGTTAATGACCGCCAGCCTCGATTGTTTTTATCAAACTTCAACCGCTCTCACTTTTACTTCGCCTTGCGTTTAAAAACGAAGTACAAAAGCAGGGTTAATTGCTGATTTTTTTCTAAGGGTTAATACAGGGTATTCTGAAGTAAAAATTGTTCTTTAAATCTTAACGATGTCAATTAAAAATGGCAAAACTTGGCTGTGGAAAAGACAGAACGGGAAATTTTAAACATTTTAAGGTAAGATAATGTAAAAATAACTTATTTTGTCAGTTGGTAGAGGCAGAAAGCAATCGTTTAACCAATATACAAAAATTTCTTTCGCAATTTGTAAGTTACAACTGCATTTTTTCTAATACCACTTTGTAGGAAGTGACGAAAGGCGGAATTAGATGCTTGGGTTCGATTCCTGTCTGCAGAAACCGCCTCCGTTCACCCCCGCGTGCTTAAGTTCAAGGGCGGCAAAGGCAGTCAATCACTCCTCGCTCGGCTTCCTCATTGTATCAGCTCTGATCTACAAAGGACTCGATTGGCGTCAAGAGGGAAATTGTGGTTAGGAAACCGCTAACAAACCGAAAGGGAACAAAGTTGAAAACCGATTGGCAATTGAGACCCCGTCGTAAACGGAAGAATCAGGTATCGATTGGCAGTGCTCACCTTTTCTTCCTAAACACGTCACCCGCTTGTTGATCCCCAAGGGCGTTAAAGGAACACGATTTAAATCGCCCGATTGTAAAATAATGGAAACGAGGAAGAGAAGTTTTTGGATTATTATTTACAATCATCAATTTTCGTTTCTGGCATATAGGGAAAAATAATCTTCCCGGAATGAACATGGGAAATAGTTATAAATCGCTGAATACGACGGACGAATAAATCATACCCGATATGGAAACCAATCAAAATAATTCAAAAGAATACTTATTGAACGGTTCGCCTTTCCTTGACAATTTCAACCAACTCAAAAAACCAGAAGAACTCAGAATTTTTAATTTACCATTAGAAAAATAAGTATTTAAATTTTAAAAGTAAGTATAACTAATTTCACTGGAGAAATTATATGAAAATACCACAAGCACGTATGCTAATTGCTCTGCGAATACTTCTGAACTCTTCTTCATGATTATTTGACTTTTGTTATTATGCCAGAATTATGTAAAATATCAGAGTAGCTTAAATATCGAATACGAAACTTCGATATTATTTATTTGCCAAATTTGCTAACATTTTCAAGAAGGTGATTTATCGGTTTTCGCATATGATATGGAGTTGTTGCCTGTGATTATTTTTTTAATTATACAAAGATACGCAAAACGAATGAGTAGCTAGATTGTCGAATACGTAGAAGAAATTTTGAAACTTTTATCTGTTAAATTTGTTAACGTTTTCAGGACAATTATTTATGGGTTTTCAAAATTTCTGGAGCTCTTCTTCATGTTTGTTTGATTTTTTGTTAACCGATAGAAACTTACAAAGTAAGAGTAGCTTGATTGTCGAATACGTGGACGAAATTCCGACATTTTTATCTGTCAAATTTGTTAACGTTTTCAGGAAAATACTTATGGGTTTTCGATAATTTTACAGTTCTTCCTCGTGATTATTTGATATTTTGTTAACGATAGAAACTTACAAAGTCAGAGAAGCTTGAATGCCGAATATGTGGACAAGATTTCGAGATTTTCATCTGCTAAATTTGATAACATTTTCAGGACAATTATGTCAATAATTGACAATTATGACAATTATGTATAAGTTTTCGAGAATTTCTGGAGCTCTTCTTCATGATTATTTAATTTTTTGTTAATCCAAATAGACTTACAAAGTCCGAGTAGCTTGATTGTCGAATACGTGGACGAAATTCCGAGACTTTTATCTGTTAAATTTGTTAAAGTTTTCAGGACAATTACGTACTTTTCGATACTTTTAGAGTTACAAAGTCAGAGTAGCTTGAATGTCGAATACGTGGACGAGATTTCGAGATTTTTATCTGTTAAATTTGATAACGTTTTCAGGACAATTATGTATGAGTTTTCGAATATTTCTGGAGCTCTTTTTCATGATTATTTAATTTTTTGTTAATCCAAATAGACTTAGAATGTCAGAGTAGCTTGATTGTCGAATACATGAACGAAATTTCGAGATTTTTATCTGTTAAATTTGATAACGTTTTCAGGAAAATTATTTACGGGTTTTCGATATTTCTGGAGCTCTTCTTCATGATTATTTATTTTTTTATTAATCTGAATATGTTTAAAAGATGAGAGTAGCTTGAATATCGAATACATGGACGAAATAACGAGATTTTTATCTGCTAAATTTGAAAACGCGTCCAGGACAATTATTTATGGGTTTTCGATACTTCTGGAGATCTTCTTCATTTTTTTTATTATTCTGAATATGTTTAAAAGGTGAGATTAACTTGAATATCGAATACGCGGACGAAATTATGATTTTTATCTGCTAACGTTTTCAGGAAGGTCATTTACAGCTTCATCACTAGCACATTTTCTTGGCTTCACGGGAAAAACATTGAATCATGCATATATAACCCAACCCAACCCATACCTTGCCCAGGTAATGCAAAAAAATATGCATTCAGCCCAAAACATTCTCATGATAGAATAGGAGATAATTACTAAGCATAGTTCAATAATATGATGATCTATTGTTTCGGCCAATTTTCAGACGTTGAGTTGATCAGAAATTAACATTCAGCAATAGTCCCCTGGCAAAATAAAAAAAAAAAATGGTTTATTCGACCACCCATTATTTAAAAGCCACGGTCACAGTTGTACAGAATGTGTTAGAAGATACGCTTTTTCCATCTTTTTTTTTGTCTTCTTGAGGTCGTCGGACATTAAGGGCGGCTGTCATCCAGGTCGGCCCCAATTGACCTTAGCTTAAGCACGAGCACCGTCTTTCTAATTTACTACCAGCGAGGTTCGCCACGTTTTCACACGTAAACACTATGTCAATCAGGGGAGGATCCTTGACCCCGCCGAAACAATGGGAATGTTTCGGTTGACCCCCTGTTCCCTTTCCAATCGGCTCAACTCAAATCTGAATGGGGAAAGTACGAGAACTTACGCGATGCCGAGTCCACCGAGCGCTTCTGTTATCGACACTTTCAAGGTAGAACCAGATACGCGCGACGTGAAAGGTAAATTAACAACGGATCTACCAGGTAATAACGAAGAAATAGGAATCCAGCACGACGAGATTAGAGATTACTTTAGCATATATCAAAAAGGCTAAAACAAATAAATAATAAACGGAATAGCAAAATAGCCGACTTTACAACCTATCGTACCTTCTTTTACCATGAGGGAACAACCAATAAATTCTGAACTCTCAGACGACAGACGTTTTCCTCCTTACCTTCATTAAAGCGAAAAAAAAAAAAAAAAAAAAAAAAAAAAACTATAATCGCATAAACTTTTTATTTATTTCGACGGCGGTATATCAACAGGAAAATATGTTTTATGCGTTGAAGAAAGTAAATACCAGCATGTAGTCAAAGTAAGAACGCTTACATGGGATTTTTGTAAATGTAGTAATTTTGTAATTTTTGTTTGTTGTTTACAATTTTGTAATTGTATTAAACATTTCTTGAGATTTAGTCCAAAAGCGTGTATTAAAGTAGTTTTACTCTAATAGTTAAGCTTTCCAAGCGTTTTTAAACGGGAATTTTCCAATGTATTTTTTTAAAATAAGTTTTTATATTAAAAATATGTTTTTATTTTTTTTGTTTAATGTAGATGTAGAGGTAATAGTCGGGGTTTAATATACTGCGCCCTTTAAGGCGCGATTATATCCCCGGTTTTCTGCCTAAAGCACACCGGTGAGTCCTATTTCATTAAGGAATTTGATTATTAGGCCCGGTTTCAGTGGTTGAATCTCTTCTGAAGTCACATTGTACATCCCAAAACAGATTCTTGGATTATCCAATGAGTGAATTCCATTGTTCCGCCATCTTTTTGTCCTTCTGTCTGAGGTACTTATTGATAGTGTGGGTTTCTAACAGCGGTGAATCTGGGCAATCCTACTTCAACATTCTTATCTAAATTCACTAATTTCGTGGTCCGCTTGACCAATTCATATATTATAATTAATTAAGGTTTTTAGTTGAGATAAAAAAGTCAATGGCACGAGCGGGATTCGAACCCACGATCTTCGGCTTGATACGCCGCTGCTCTACCACTTGACCTATCGTGACCTCGATCTACTCGGACACCAACTTCCCATCTCAACCGCACCTGGGAAGTTAAACCACGAAATTAGTGACATTAATGATTGGAAATGAAGTATACTTCACTAAAGCTCTCCGTGGCCATTTCATTTGTCGTCGAGAATCCAATCCGATTACACGACATTTGAAAAATGGCAACAAGGAGAGAAAATTCAAAAGGTGCGGTTGAGATGGGAAGTAGGTGTCCGAGTGGATCGAGGTCACGATAGCTCAAGTGGTAGAGCAGCGGCGTATCAAGCCGAGGATCGTGGGTTCGAATCCCGCTCGTGCCACTGACTTTTTTTATCTCAACTAAAAACCTTAATTAATTATAATTCTTATCTAATTTTGAAGAGAAATCTTATTCGAAATTTTGGAGTAGTAGGTAAAGTAAGTACGTTGGTGTCTCCTCTGCCTCTTTGCAGAATCTACGTGTGCCGTCTTGGATTATTCCAATCTTCTTTAAGGGTCCATTTAGTTTGCAGTGTCCTGTTAGGATTCGCAGTTTATTCCTGCTTCTTTTGACACACATTCTGTAACTTCTTTTCCTCCAAAATTGATTAAAAGATTCTTGGATTGTCTGTGTACAATGAATGATTCCATTGTTCCTTTATTTTCTTTTTGTCCTTCTGTCTGAAATACTCGTTAGTGGTGTGGGTTCCTATGCCACTAAAGGGTTCGTGTCCTATCGGCGGGATAGCAGTTCCTTTCCTTCGAAGGCGCTTTCTCGTTGCCTTCTACTCCCATGTGTCCGGGGACCCAGGAGAGGCTGACGTTGTTCTGCGTACCTAATATATTTAATTTGGTTTTGCAGTTCAAAACCATCTTTGAACTAATGATATTTCAGCTTAGAGCTTTGATGGCTGCTTAGCTATCGGACATATTAGGTCTTGGAGAAGTTGGGAATTGGAATCCTTGGTTGAGCCCCACACTTCACAACCGTACGCCCAGAGAGGTCTAATCATTGTCTTGTAAATTAAAAGTTTATTTCAATGTCTAATTTTGATCGTGAGTCAAGTTGTCCTTTTAATAATTTATAACGTCGGTTGTTTGCTGTCTTTTCAATCTTGTATGCGGATTCCAAGTCAGTCGTTTATCCATGCAAGTCCAAGATAACGCATAAGGTCAGTGGTAGGCAATGGGATTCCATTTATACTCACTGCAGGACTGATATTTTTAAGTAAGGTAAAATTTATCTGTACGCGTTTCGTTAGGTTTATCTTCATTTTCCACTTTGTGAATCATACTGTTAATTCATTCAGGTGTTGTAAGTGTTAATTGAGGGGTCCGAATTACGTTTAAGAATCACGGTATCATCAGTGAATGTAAGTATTGAAATGTTAACACATGTAGGAATATCTGCAGTGTATGTTGAAAATAGAAATGGGCCAAGTATGCATCCCTGAGGAACACCCGCCGAAATGCGCATATAAGGTGAGAATCAGTTCCTTGACGGACTCGGCAAGGTAAGTCGGATAAGATCTCAGTATGAGAGAGTACGTATGAGGGAGAATGGTCTTCAGTTTCCAAAGCCAGACTCGATCCAAGGCTTGTTCTAAATCGAGAAAGACAGCCAAGCAATACTGTTTTTGTTCGAGGGAAGAGACTAATTGTCAGCAACACGATGTAATTGTTGAGTTGTCCAGTGAAATGCGCGGAATCCAAACTGATGATCTGGAATAATATTAATATTTTCAATTATTGGCAATAAAAAATGCCAATGAAACCATAATATGTAAATCCTAGGAATTTAGTTAAATTGTGTAAACGAGGTTTGTTTAGAGGAACAATTTTCGAAAAATCCTGTTCACTTTTGGTTCATCAGGAAAACTAATTTCCATGGTATTCACAGTAGTAAACGAAGAATGACAATCAGGTCGACATAACCGAGTTGATTAACAATATATTTTTCTAAATATAAAACTAAGTTTCCAAATCCATTTTCATTCATTATATGTTCATATATTTCAACTCAACCTATATTGCAAAAAAAAAAGGTCTGAGCCAAGAAGGGTGAAAAATGCCTGACTTGAATGACTTACAGAGTCAAGAAATTTTGACAATCGATCACCCTGTCCACGTAACAAGGCAAGAAAGGATTTTCAAATGCCAAAGCGGTTACAACAGTATGGATGATATTCGAGACCCGAAGTGCAAGGTCAAAGTAACACGGTAATGACGGCCTAATTATTGTAATTTACCCTGTGGTTGAGTTCAGGAACAATAACTACAATATGGAAAGGGCCGGATCATTTCCAGCCGGATAAGCTATACGGAAAAAAATTGCTCTCGACCCAGGACCAGCTCCACCCAAACAGGATGCGATTTGCATCTAGAAAAACCTAGGGCGGATAATCTCTGTCACAAGCCTTAACTTTTATCAAACCGCGAGGATCGAAAATAACACGGGGACAACAAAGAAAACAAGATTTCATACAAAACAATAAAACTGATCATAAATTAAAGGGGCGTGAAAGACTATTAAAACCGCTCCTGCTGGCTCACATCATCACCGTGATTCAAACACAAAAGACCAGAATTTATCGAAAAGGCATTTATGTAAGATTCACCATTCAAAAAGGAATTTTATTTTTATATTTGAACTGTTTTAATAACAATGACTCATGTTAGAAATATTTCCCTTGGCAAATAATAAAACTAAACTATTTTATTTTAATAATAGTACAATCTCATAGCATAGAAAAAGTACCTTTATAATACGATAAGATCCGTGATATTAATATTAATTTTCAATTTGTAATCCTTTCTCTTCACCAAACAAATTATTATTTTCATATAAACACCAAGGACTTGCTTTTATATTGACTGATAACTTGTTCATTCTGAACGTTAACAAAAGAATAATAAATTCTGAGCCAAATTAAAAAAAAAATTTATATCCGGGAAAAGTCAAAATGAATTCAAAAGTCTTAGTCAAAAAATGACATGTTTGAAGAAGCAATATTATGAACTAGAAAATCGTGTAAAATGTACAAAAATAAGCACGAATCTTGCATTTTTGAATAAAAACTAAACCAAAACCGATTTTCTAATTAGACTACAAACTTGTAATAAAGCTTTCTTTAAGAAAAAACAAAACAAACTTTTTGGACTGCAAACTCAAGTAAATCCAATTTTTTTTTTTTGGGGGGGGGAGTTAGAAGCCAAAACAAAACCTGCTTCATACTTAAACTTAGAAAAAATAGGATTTTAAACTTTAAAACCTAAAGGCAAACCAACTTCATCAATCATAGAAACCCTAAGACCTACGTTTTAATACTACACCCCTGGTACAAATAAATAAATAAATGTATACCCAGAGCAAAGTAAAGTCTATCTTTTAGGGAAAATACTACTATTATACCAAAATATTGCTTTTTGAACTTCATAATTATACTAAAAAAATATTTGGAGACGGAAATCAATATTTGTACTATTAGATTTAAGTAAAGCCTGCTTTTTAAACAAACTGTTAATGTTACATTTAGACTAAAACCTAAAGCAAAAAATGATTAATTTTTAAACTAAGAACTTATTAAACCCAAGTTTGTAAGAATGACGTGTTTTTTCTAAAAGAAGTATGCGTTTTAGACTAAAATCCTGCAATAATACACCTTTAAAAATAATTTAACTTTTTAGACTAAAAATCCAAATGCTGGAAGGCTTAACTGTTACCAAAAATTAAATTAGCTGTATACAATTAAAACAGTATAAACCAATTTTGTATACATTTCTTTTATGACAGAAAAGAAGAAGAAAAAAAAAAAAAACAGTCTGAACGGTATTTTTATGCGGAAGAAGGAAAAGTTCAGAAAGCACAATTTACTTGGTGGACAGCAAAACGAAAAAGTCTAATTTGATCAAGACTATTTCCCAATGCTTCCTGCTCGATGAGGTGGCAGTTTAGATAATGCATTATTGACTCTACTACTTGTCCACGTCTAAAAAATCAAATTAGATAATAAATATTTGGCCGATTCATGCTCACAGACATCACTCATACATTGGCATATGACAAATCACACTTTCTACAACGGTTCTCGTACTTTTCACTGTTCAGTCTGTTAACTAACATTTCTACTAGGTTGAGGAGTATAATATAAATAATAATTAATAAACTATTTTTATAAGCATACAGTAAATACAAGATCATTTGAAATAATGTTACCGGTAGGAAAGCTTTGACGATTATATTTATGACTGATTTGTTAGTACAATAAGGTTAGTTTGTATGTCACATTCCTTATTTATGTGAATGTTGTTTATTTGAAGTCGATTATTGAAGTGTCTCATATTTTCTAGTTTATTGATTCTATGTTGCAGCCGTTGTTGTATGCCTTTTACTATTTGTAGTATGTACTTGTATATCTCAATTTGTGGAACTGTTTAAGTCTGCCCTACAAGTATTTTCATTACGGCTGTATTGTGTCTGTGTGGCAGACTTTAGTTTCTACAGTGTATGCTATTTTTTATGCAAGAAGTTCAGTTTTGTTGTATGTTTTTGGTGTCTGTTGCGTAGAATATGCCGTCGACGATTGGGTTCCGCCATAATTTCGAAAAAAGTACTTCACTTCAAAATTTGATAAGAATGTTGAGGTAGGATTGTCCAGAAACACCGCTGACAGGATCCGAACCCTTCTGTGGCACAGGAACCCACTATCAACGAGTACCTCAGACAGAAGGACAAAGAGAAAATGGCGGAATCCAATTCACTCATTGGACACAGACAATCCAATAATCTACTAACAAATTTCGGAAGAAAAGAAGTTACAGAATGGAAGCCTAACAGCATTCTTAACAGGACACTGCAAGTTAAATGGACACTTAGATATTCAAGATTGGAATAATCCAAGACGGCACACGTAGATTCTGCAAAGAGGCAGAGGAGACACCAACGTACCTACTAACAAACTGCGGTGCTACTCTTCCCGCAGGAGGAAGTGCTTTGGGATGTACAATGTGACCATAGAAGAGATTCAACGACTGAAACCGGGCCTACAGTAGCTCTTAAAGAGCACAATATATTACACCCCGACTATTACATCTATACCTAGGATTGCCTATTCCTGGTCTGTATTTAGTGTGTCAATTTGCTCATTAGAATTAAAATAGTTGATGGTGAGTGTTGGTCAGCAAATTGGTAAACTCATGTTGAACCGACATATGGTCACTTATTTGGTGGCACGTATGAAGACGGACCCAATAAGTGACCCTATGCTGGTTTAGCATGAAAAAGTAGTTTTATCATTGTTTGTGTTGTTTGTACGCAGTCTTACAGATAAAACAGGCGGGAAGACCGGCAAAAATTAAAAAAAAAAACGGTCCAACTCCCGGCAGACTTCTGGGTTAGCGACTATGCCCATAACTGCCTTAAAGTAATTAAGCTAAAAAGGAAAAATCTTTACCACTTAATTAATAACCCGAAGGTTAAATGTCGAAGAGAGGTTTATACATTCTTTAGAATAGAAGAGGTGTAGTTTTCCCGTTACATCAGAATTCAACTTGGAGCATCAACGATAAGACAATATTTGATCATGACTCAACGTCGAAAACTGAATTTCATCATCGTTACGAACGTGGCCTCTCGTATTGATTCCGACAGCAACAATGCGTTATTTGTCATGCAGAAAGAGGAAGTGATCGAGCCCAAGTGTACGTCTGAATAAGCGATTCGATAAAAGCAATTAAAGACAACACTCTCCTTTTCCAAATGACACGGAAATGGAGAAAGCTGCAGACGGTGTCGCCCGGTCTTCATCACAATGCCCACGAGCTCAACGAATACCGTCCAATCAACGGGTCAGAAGAAAGGACTCGTTTAATTGTGGAACGGGCGTTAACTGCCAAGGGTTGAAGGTCGTGAGTTCGTAAACCAATTGGTGAACCCGAGTCGCCCCAGTTTACTTATGCAAGTTCATTGTTCTCGAAGGATTTTGGGCGGTGCCGGAATCAGCTGAAACAGCCTTGACGTATTCTTACATTATGAGCTGACATAATGGTCATGGCATTGTGCACTTGTCGTGATCTGTTCGTTTATTATGTGACTCACGAACATTTTTTCGTCTGTTAACTAAGAGTCCATTCATGTCTGGCCTGACGCCGCAATTTGTTTTTAACAATATAATTGAAGACCGACCTTCAATAAAAAAGACGACTGTCTTCGTTGAGTTATATTTTAAAAGTCGCGAGTTGATCCCTGGTCATCCACTTCCGCCTATTTTCGCGTGCTTCGATCTTGAAATGACTTCCTAACTAATTCAGCGGATTTACTTATATTGGCCTTAATCATGACAATTACACGGACTTAAAAGTTAGGAAAGTACGTAGCCCACTTGATATAATCAGAACCATTTATACATGAACATGGGAAAACATTTGAATAAAGTGTAACCAAACTTAACCTAACTCTACCTTAATCAAACCATTCCTAACCTAACCTTGCCCAGGTTTTGAACAAATTGGATTGATTGTTTTAATCTTACATTTCAAACCCTTTTCTATAAATCCCTTTTTCTTTTTGTATAAATCCAAATTGCCTTTCATCTAACGAAATACTAAAATACGTAACCCTAACCTAACTTAACCTAGCGCTAACCCTAACCTAACTTAACCTAGCGCTAACCCTAACTTAACGTAACCCATGCCAAGTTATGAACAAATTGTATTTATTTATTTTTTTAAACATCTTTCAATTCAAGTTTTATTTTACATATTTATTCGGTTAGCCTTTAAATTGCACGTACTTATTCAGTTCTTTGCTGTAAGGTGTTACCATTTGATTCCTGTTTGTCCTCTTCATCCTTTGATTTCTTTTTGTATAAATCCAAATTGTCTTTTATCTAATAAAATGTTAAAATACGTAACCCTAACCTAACTTAACCTAGTGCTGACCTAACCCATGCCAACTTATGAAAATTTTATTTATTTATTTTTTAAAATTTCAATTCAAACCGAAACATGTCTTATTCAGTTCGCTTTGCCTTTAAATTGCACGTACAAATTCAATTCTTTGCTATAAGGTAATACATCTTGTCCTGTTAATCTTTGAATTTGATTTCTTTTTGTATAAATTGCCTTTTATCTAACATAATGTTAAAATATATAACCCTAACCTAACTTAACCTAACCGTAACCTAACCCAAACCTTAACTAACAACCCATGCTAAGTTACGAACAAATTGTATTTATTGTTTAAATATATAAATATAATATTAGTTCAGTTTGCCATTAAATTGCACGTACATATTCAGTGATTAAAAATATTTCTTTACTCTAATCTTGTAAGATGATATAAATTGAAATCTAGTTAATTCTGGTATTTGGTCTATTTTGGCAAACAACCAAATTGCCAAGGATAAATGGAGAATAATATTCGAAAACCAGACCATCTAACAAAATGTTAAAATATCTAACCTTGACCCAACCCTAACCATAACCAACCTAACCCATACGCAAGTTATGAACAAATTGTATTCACTTTTTTAATCTTTCATTTCAAACCGAAATATAATTTTATTAGTTAGGTTAGTCTTTAAATTGCACGTACACATTCAGTTTTTAATATTTCTTTACTGTAATGTACGGTGATACAACTTGAATCCTTTTTTCCTGTTAATCTTTGAATATATATTTTTTTTTGTATAAATCCAAATTGCCTTCGACTTCGAGAATCACTTTTAGAAAAACCAGACACTCTAAGTAAATGTTAAAATAGGCAAAATTTGCATCATAGTCCCTTAGTTAAAAAATCGGTAGATTTTGACCTTTTATAACACATATATCAGTGATTTCTTTTTTATTGTCAGCCTGTATTTCTGAACTCATACGTTAATATTTTTTTTTATTAACACGGAAAATCAGTCAGTCAATAAGAATATACAATTTCAGCATTCTAAATCAACTACAATGTAAGAAAAAACTAATCTGACAATTGTAATCAGGGTTAGTCAGGATAAGGACAGGACAACTGTAAAGGAAAAACATGCATGGTCCGTACTATTCCCCTGAAGCTATGCTAAAGTTTAAAAATGGGAAAGAGTGGTACATAATAGTATGACATCCTATAACATCTTAATCAACTTTGATTATTTTCTACCATCCAATGTTCTTTTCTTAATTGAAAATACCAGATCTTCATATTACTTAAGAATATATCTTAAAATGCTATTTGTTTGCATGTGTGCTATATAGTGTTTTATTTTCAGTACAATTTTTTTGTATTTGAGATCTTTTATTTCTTACGTTTTCAGTTTCGACTTGTTTTCTCTTCGCACGCAGCATCAATTCTTCTATCCTGTTAAGCTTTGAATTTGATTTATTTTTTAGTAAATCCAAAATGGCCTTTGATAATTGAGAAGAAGACACCCAAATTGCTGCTTACTAAAAGTGTCACTCTACCAGGCTTACAACGTCGCAAGGTCGAAAAACCTGTTCTATAATTATCGATTGGAGCAACATGCGATTCGCCTTTCGTTTTATAAAAACCTAGAATTGGTTTAATTTGTCAAGGACCTTTGGATTCTTACTTCAGCCTTAAGAGTATCTGTCTTGGAATTCGCCCGTTCGATCTTACTGAGGTTCTGTGTTTTTCTCCCCTCGGGTGGATATCTGGAGACTTGTGGCATTAACGTTGATCGAATATAATTCGTATGTTTTCTGTCTTCTCGTCACCTTCGATCTCGGCTATAGTTATTTATTGGAGCACGGATCACGATCTGTTTTTCCAGCCTGTGGTCCTTCGAGACCCAACTCCGGTTTGAACTTATTTCGTTTTAAAACAGGTCAGCTGGCGTCCAAGAGCTTGATTTCTCTATCGAGGATTCCATTATAGACTTTTATTTGCCAAAAGCCCCCTCTGGGCCGTGAGTCTTATTGACCCGATGAATATGTGTAATTATTTTTTCAAGCTCTCTAGTCGCGGGTTCAATTGAAGTCCTTGACGTGTCAAACTACTTCTGGACATTATTTCAAAGCCCGTTTGTATCTAAAGTAAGACATACACACACTATGAATCACTGATTGCGGGATACCGATTCCATTTTTGAACACGTAAGTGATTTGAACGGTTTCATAAGTTTGCGTCCTTAAATAATATCGTTTTGGCATGAGATTAAAATCAAGAACGGGGTTAGGGCCAACGATTTTCAAAACATTCGAAAACTTTTCTAAAATATATCTTTTAATTAGTTGAAAAAAACCCGAATCGGTAAATGAAAATGTCAAAATGAACTGCCCGACACGTTAATTGATTTGTCCTTTTAGAAAACGAATAGTTTTGTTTTTAAAAAGAATTTTTTTCAATCTTAAGTAAGGGACATAACATGTAGTAGATTTTAATGTCGTACATGTATAAAAACACAGTCTCAATTTAAAAAATAAAATAAAAGGACTTGGTTTTAAGGCTAAGGTCGGGACCCATGACTTAACCATCACGATTCAGCCCACTGAAGCTAAAAATGTCGATTAAAATAAGGTGGCAGCTATCACGTATCAAGAGTACTATCGATAGGTGGCCCCGATTAAGGATAGGCCATGCTACTTTGACACACGGACTTCTTGCTATTGTGAGCTATGACGGGGTCAGAGTTAGAGAATAGAATCGCAGTGACATCGTTAGAATAATGGTGTCGGAATGGGGGGGTAAGCAAGATACAGAGTACAGTAGCGGACCGAAGACGCTACCTCGAGGTACTCCCCAGTGTAAAGGGGAGTGTGAAGGTCCAACCTGTATTCTAAAGTACCTGTCAGCCAGATAGGATTTGAGGATGAATGACGTGTGTAGAGGGTAAGATGCCCTTGAATTTCCAGAGCGAACTCAGGTGCCAGACTCGATCGAATGAAGAACGTATATTTCTCGAATATATTTATGCGTACGCAGACAAAAGGAATGCGAAGCTATCATGGAACATACAGAGATTTACGGCCGGTATAAACCATTTGTCAACTTCCCACACGATGGTTTGTAATTTATTTGCATTTAAAGGGAATTTTAATCAAAAGCCACAACGCGATGTTCAGCTTGCAATATAACATAAACAAAATTCCGACGGAGAAGATCGCATAAATTAAAACCCTATTGCGAAAAAGCACTAATAAGATATTGAAAGGATTTTTTTTTCAAAAACAGTACTGCAATCTAACATATTCATATGCCACGATTTCACTTAAGGGTTCCTTGAACTTTGAAATTGATGGTCGAAAGCGGGGAAAACCAACAAAACAATGCCGATCTTTGTCGTACTTTCAAAGAACATCCTTCCCAACTTAATACTGACACGAGATAATTCAATATATCCTTGCTGAAGTGCAGCCTCTGACATTTCGACCGTTTCAATTATGATAATAATAGTAATAATACTGTTGTTCGAAACTGGTAGACACTTGTAAAAATACAAAAATAAATTTATTAAGTTAATAATAGCAATAATACGCGCATACTTATTTTGTAACATCTACGTGGTTTTATGGCACCTCCTTACATACTAAGAAGGGTTTATTAAAACAATGTTTATATGCAATTATGTTATCTTTACAATATTCCTAAATAAACGTATAAAAGATTAGATTACATCCTTATAAAAGCGTTTCTCCATTAGTGAAATAATTTCACCCGGCCCTTTTTCAAGAATTTTTTTCTTTTCGTCGTTTAATTGTACGTTTATATAAAAGGCGCGTCATTTTATTCATAATTCCCTGCTTCCTGTATTATTAACGATTCATCTCGAGGAGCGATATAAAATACTGATCGTCCTCGATAAGACAACCCGTGCAGCCTCGTAAGTGAGGCGATCGGCGTTCGCTTCCTCCTGGTAATTTGTTCATGTGCATCTGATTTTGGAATTTGATTTATACAAACTCAAATCCTAACATGAATGTTCAATCCACACATACGTATTTGTGTAAACTGAACCTTCTCGCAGCCCTCCAGCTTTATGTTAAATTTATTAATTAATGATAAATTACTGGCAAGCATCGAGAGGCAGTCGGGGGTCAGACATCGATATTATCCTCAAGCCAGGGAGTGGGCTCCGGGTGCAGTCAACAGCTAGGTCAATTCAGTACCAATTCCATACCCATTCACAGTTTTACTCTTTATTCTTAAATACATTCTTTCCTATTTACATACCGTTCAATGAATTAGGCTAATGGAGTACTCAATGCCTTCATCACCCTCTACATATCTACATATATTACGTTCATTGACATTACGTTCACTTGATTATTAGGGAAGTGATCAAATAAAATATTTTTAATTTTAAAATCTTCGCCTAGTTTTCGGAACTTTATTGTACCTTCATCAGGGCTTGACTTTTAGTCAGTAGTAAATAAACTTGAATTGTTTTGTTTTCATGCTAACTCATTAATTCACTTCTTTCGTGGTCCGCTTGACCAATTAATACATGACAATTAATTAAGGTTTTTTAGTTGAGATGAAAAAAAGTTAATGGCACGTGAGGGATTCGAACCCACGACCTTCGGCTAGATACGCCGCTGCTCTACCACCTGAACTATCGTGACCTCGATCCACTCGGACATCAACTCCCCATCTCAACCCCATCTTATGAGTTTCCCTCCTTTTGCCATTTTTCAAATGTCGTGTAATCGGTTTGGATTCTCGATGACCTCTCGTGCCATTAACTTTTTTTCATCTCAACCAAAAATCCTTAATTAATTTTCATGCTAACACTGAAAGTTTTTTTCTCACTTTTTTCTTCACCTTTTCAACCATGAAATGACTAGACTAGTTTCATTGTTGTTTTTAATTGTATTTTTATTTATACTGTATGTGATATTATATGAAACTAGTCTAGTCTTTCATAGTTGAAAAGGTGAAGAAAGGAGAAGACAACGACTATCAAACAGTCAGAGGACTCGAAGCACAACTAAATGCAACTGCAGCTACCGTGTCATGACAATTAAGGAAAAGGAAAGGTCAAAAAGCTTTATCTATGGGTCCCTCATGAGCTGATTGAACGACAGCAATTATAGCGCCTTGAGACATGTTTCATTGCTCGCCAAGCAAAAAACAGAGCCTTTTGTTGAAAGAAGTATCACTTGTGATGAAAAACGGTATGACAATCAGCATCGGTCAGGGCAGTGTTTAAACAACGATGAAAGACCATGACATACCAACACCAAATTTACACCAAAAAATTGACGGTGACCGAACGGTGGTCCATGGCTGGAATTATTCACTACTCCTTTTTGCCTAAAGGTCATACCATTACTTCTACATCGTACTGCACGGAAATTGACGAAATGCTTAAAAAATTAATCAAAAACAACCTGCATTGGTATGGTTTGGTGTGGTGGAAAGGATACCGGGAGAGGGGTTTGTATTCTCCAGGCACTGCAGCCTTCTGGCTTATTGTACCTTCCTAGTTCCTTAGTTCAGTCAATAGCTTCAATCCTTCTTAGAAGTATCAGGTCATTGACTGTTATTGCTGCAATTTCCAAGACTGGCTCCCTGAGTCTTTTTCGTACGTTAGGTTAAACATCATTGAGCTGTTGCTTCGCATTCGAAGATGATATGAGTGGCTGTTTCCTCCTCCTCATTACATAATCTGCAAATGGGATCATCATTGTATATACATACCCATGTAGTGTGGATGTTTTCTCAGATAGCAGTGACCGGTTAGTAGTCCCACCACTCCTCTGATTTTTGCCCTCTCCAATTGCAGCAGTGTTTTTGCCAATTTTGGTGAGGGTTGTTTCATCACAAGTTTACTATGTCTAGCACTGCTAGAGTTTATCCACTTCTCTCTTTGTATTGTTTGGATCCATTCTGCGATGGAGGATTCTATGTTTTTTTGTTATCCCAAGAGGATAGGTTCGGGGCCTATGTATGGTCTTGCAGATCCTCCTCGGGCCAGTTTGTCTGCTTCTTCGTTACCCAGAATTCCCCTGTGCCCTGGCATCCAAGATATCATCAGGTTGTTGTGTTTTCCCAGGTTTTGGAGATTTTGGATACATTCACTGACTAGTTTTGATGTAATTCTTTTACATGCCAACGCCTTAATAGCTGCTTGGCTGTCTGATCTTATGAGGATGTTTTTGTCAGTGTATCCTCTTTTAAGATTTTCCAGGGCACAAGCGTTGATGGCATGTATTTCTGCTTGAAAGACCGAAGTATACTTCCCTAATGAGTTTGATTGCTCATGTTTTGGGGCTTGTTCAGAAAACGCCTGATCCGGTTCCTTCGTTTGTTACCTGCATTGGTAAATCGGAAAAACATGACAACGCCAAGCCTCATGTTTCAAAACATACTGTAAACAAATTGAAAGAGCTTGGCTACGAAGTTCTACCGCAACCACTTCATTCTCCAGATTTGCCTCTACAGATTTTCATTCTGTTTAGCAACTTCCACAACTCGTAAAAGGAAACATTTTTGAAAATATGCTTATGTACAAAAAGCGTTTTCAGGTTTTGTTTCATTTCAAAGCTCAGAATTCTTCAGTTCCAGCATTAAAAATTGGCCATGCGTTGGGAAAAAGTGTAGAAAATGAAGGTAAATACTCCAAGTAAAACGATGTCGACTTTGTAGTAATTTTACGAACAAACTTTTACCTTGGAAACGGACATTTCATGCGAAACAACCCAATAAAATATTGCTTTTTTAGCTGTTTGCTGTTGTTTTCGCTTGGGAAAACCATAAATATACATGACTAACTCTAAATAATTCCTTATCCCATTCAAGTAAGAAGTAAGATCGTGTAGATCGTAGTAGGGAGTCTGTTAAGGGGGGGATTTGAGTGTCGACATTCGCCCTTGCCTCCTGTGCCGTAGGGACCAGGATTTATTCAATAAGTCCAAGTCTTCGGGCCAATGAGAGGAAGGACCCCCCCTATAATACAGAGCCGGCCGATTACCGGCACCTTTCCACGATCCTCACCAAAAGCCAAATTACTCCGTTCCTAATTCTAGACTTAAATTGGCATCTTGCTCAATGTTTTTCTGAGATTATCTTTAGAGGTTAAACCACCTTATACACAGCCCATTACACAATTCCTGGGACATTGCAAGCTAATGTTTACTTAATTGAATACTTTTGATTCAAGGGCGTCGTCATTTGACACGGTGCTTTTTATTCTCTACCCATATCTATTATATGTTAATTATCATTAATTGCCACAATGCGTAGACGTTAAGACTATGCTCAAAACATGGCAAGATTAACTGGTGGATGATTACACTTCTTAAATGTCATTAAACAAGAACTAGAACGCTTCGTCCTTCGTTAAACCAACGAATTTATGATACATTAATATCAATTAAAACAGCGAAGAATGTTTATCAGAGGATTAAGCCAGAGTTACACCTATTGGACGTTTAGGGCCTATAAACTTTAAAAAACCAGTTTGCTGACGTATTTACAATGTACACTGTCGTTAATTTATAATTATTTGCAAACACTTCACACTGCAATGTTACGACTAATGAATGGGAGCACGACAGGAATAAAATGAATAAGTGAAAAAGCTGGGAAGTACAAAGAAAATTTGCTCTTTTGAAGCCAAACATTTTACGAGACGTGAGAGAGAAAAAGCTATTTTACTCTGGGACTAGAATCCCCTAGGAATAATAAAATGCCACAAATTTTTGTAAATCTGGCACTTGAATTATGAAGATTTGATGATAGCATAAAGAGTCAAAACAATCACTCAATAAATCACATAATACAAAGTGTAAAAAACAGAAACAATTAATGCAATAATTAGGATTTAGGGAAAAGTGGTTTCTTTATTATTAAAGAATTCTCTGTCTTTTGCGAATATAATCGCATACTGTAAGCTTAAAAGTTGAGAAAAGGAAGATAACAAGATTTCTAATGTAGCAAAAACACCTAATAATATTATCAACTATATTGAAAAATGGCAAAAAAAGAAGGAAAATTCGAGGTTGAGATGGGGAGCTGGTGTACGAGAGGATGGAAGTCACGATAGCTCAAATGGTAGACCAGCGGCGTATTTAGCCGAAGGTCGTGGGTTCGAATCCCGCTCGTGACACTAAATTTTTATCCCAACCTTACATAAAGATTAATTAATTGAAAGAAGTAATTTGGTCAATAGACCACTAAATATAATGGATTGTCAACTATGTTGTCTATGTTTGTATAGGATAAGAGGTGTTGGTATAGGGGGTTTTCAAAGAGGTAAGGGGGGCAGTTTTTCGGACCGAAAAAGGTAGAGGATTCCAGAGATTTGTGGCTCGAGCTAGGAAGAACCTCTAGTGGAGGTTTTATGACCAGGAAGATATTGGTCATTGGGTAACGAAGGGGTGTTAAGAGTGGAGAGAGCATACTGAAGTAGCTTGAAAATATAGTGACGTAAACGAGAGTTTATGGATTGGTAAAAGAAAAACCTAGGAAATACTTGCCAGGATAGATCTGAATAAATATGTGACTAGACATTCAGGGGGTGCCCAAAATAAATCTGACACAACAATCAGTATTTTCAGACGCTCTTCTTGTTCCTCCGAATGACCACCATAAGCGGCACAGCTGTAATCGAAACGTAGAAAGACGAGGGAAGAGACAAGGAGTTAACGTGTGGTGAAAGGTAGAAGGAGCCAGGACCGATGGAATTGAATGGGGGTTACAATACAAAGTCGGGAAATTTGAGAAATGTGTGGTTTCCAGGAAAGGTGGAAGGTAATACCGAGGTTTTTAACAGAGGAGCAGAAGGAGGAAGGTTAGTGATGGTGATGGGGGTATTTGAGGTGACAAGATTCTATAAAAATGGCTTAGGACGTTATAGCACTTAATTCTAGGTTGTTTTTATGAGCACATTCGTTTATGGAATTCACATCTACCGGAATATTGGGGATAGCCAAATTGATGGAAGGGATGGAAGGACTTATAAATTTGGAAGTCGTCGGCATAGAGGTGGTAATCACAGTGCTGAATGGAGTAGGGGAGATCATTGATGTAAATGCTGAACATAAAAGGAGAAATGCTAGAGCCTTGAAGAACACCTGAAGATAAAAGAAGATGTGCCCATTCGGAAAAGTCACCGCATGGAAACGGCAGGTACGGAAAGAGTGGAACCATCGGATGGCAATGGCATACATAACATTGGCCTAGATAAATTCAAAATTAGATAAAAACCAAACAATTTTTAATTTCATTATATGATACGTGCCAAAGTTGGTATTTCCAAAAAAATGGTATGTGGCAAATTTTATAAACCGGTTCTATTCCAGTTACCTTCCTAATGAAACACTAGTAAGTACAAAAAAAAATTCCCTTTACGCCAAAGATTGACCTAGATGGTATATGGCACATTTTGTAATTAGGTCATTACTAAAGTTCCTGGTCCGCCTATCCTCGCTCATTTTGTTTGTCAGGCAGTGCCGGCATTTGGTCATCTTCGGTAGTTGGTTTGTGTGGTTATATAGTATTTGTACTTGAAGAAGTTTCAAGTTGTAATGTTGTCATTATTGTTAAAAATTATAGCAGGACGACAGAACGATTGTGTAGAACAGTTTGTAACGATAATAAATCCATTACAAATAATTAAGAAAAATATGCCAGGGGCTCCTTAGTGTAGGATCTTGCTTGTGACTTTACCTCTCCTAGTGCAAGAACCTGCACCTACATAGACCTTCACAGAAACATAAAATGTGTTCTGCTGTCTCCTCCTCTTCTTGGCAGTATCTGCACAGAGTTTCTTCTGTCTGTACTCCTACCCGGTGCATGTGCCTTCTTAGGCGATTGTGCACTGGACAGGAATCCAACCAGAGTACTGGTTCTGTTGCGGTTACCTCCAGTAATTCCTTTGAAAGTCTTACGGATAGCCCTTCTGTGGATCTCTTCGCGTGCATACTGGGGTGTTTGTTCACTAGGTTTTGAACGCTGACCACAGATGCAATGACACAGTAGGGTTTGGGGGGGATTCCTAGGGGAAATGGCATATTTTCTTCGCTTTACAGAAAAACGTTGCATCGAATCATGGATATGTAATCTAAACTTCCCTAACCCTAACCTTACCTAAGATAAGCATACCCGTCCCTAACCCTTCTTAACCTAACAGCCTTCACATGTTCAAACGTGCTGTACGATTTCCAATAAGTTTTCAGAGTTCCTGTTCGCGATTAATTAAGTTTTTTTAAATGCCAAAGTTAATTAAAAACATTCTACATATTAAAATACACATATGAATAATTAATGGGGTTTTGATGGCTGACATTTGATGAGAGTTAATTTTCATCCTGTTTTGACAACCTCTTCATCTTTTTTTGTTGTGGTGTAGTTTCTTCCTATTGATAATTTCGTGAACTCCTTGATTACGACCAAATGGCGTGATAAGTGAGCCAAAATCTGACAATAAAAAAACGAAATATCACAGTGGAACACACTGAGAACTTCGCCTTGCATTTTTTTTATTAAGGATATGTAACCTAACCCCTTACCCTAATTCTACCCAAACTAACCTAATCCTAATTCCACCTAATATAACTAACTATTCGTATTGTAATCAATTCCAACCTAACATAACCACCCTAACCCTAACCCTACCTAACCTAACACTTTCTCAACCCTAACCTAATCGAGCCCCCGGAAATCGAAATCGATCAGGCGAAAATGGTTTCCCTTTACCCAAACATCACAAAATTAGGACACATGTACTGTGAAAGTCCTAAGAGAAAAAATATTTAAACGTGTGAGTTTTGTCCATAAATTGAATGAAATACGAACCAAAAAGGTAATGTTATGACAGATCAAACCATAATGTTAAAAACGTTTTATAGCTATTTTAGATTTCATGTTGAACGCCAACTCGCTGACCAAACCCCATCATCTACTATTTTAGAATTGCCCTTGTAACTAGTTAACTGCAATTTTACACTCCTACACAATGTTTGCATGTTAGTTTTATTGGTTTAGAATTTTGATTTGTACGTGTGATAAAACTAATGAATATATTCCATGTTTCAGGTGAATTATAATAAATAAAACAACCTGGCGTCACGAATCGATAGATTTTTGTTAGATAATGTAATGTGAAGAAAAAATATTTTTACATCTAACCAGTGGTGTATTGGCATTTTGCATAAGACTAATAACTGCTAAAATGGAGCTAAAGGCCGATAAATTGTTATTAGGGGATTAATGAAGTTATTAGATGGCACCTGGATACTTTTTAAAGTGGGCATAATCGACCTGTTGAGTTAGAAGGTGATTTGAAGTTGCGGAAGGCATTCTCAACGATTAATACCCAAGATGAAAGAGCATTCTTCATTTGTGACTTAAGAAAAACCACGATTCGAGGTGAGCAGATAGCAAAATTAATGAAACAATTAGTTTTCCATTAAATGTGTCTACAGTTTAACCTTGGCACATAACTGTAATGTTCGAAACCGCATTTAGGATTTCCGTGTTCGGGGTACGCGCGCCGACATAAAGCCCACCTTCATAAATTAATTATAGATGCTCTCTATCCTTTCCCTCTCGTAATACTCTCGGGTAATTGGGACGAGAGGGAGAGATACGACCTTGCCGTGAATCGTTAAGCCTACCGTGAGAAAGTACCGACTAGGAAGTGACAGGGATGAAGGAGGAATCGGTCAATATCAGACGGCTCCACCTCCGAACCGAAACGTCAAACGAGCGTGAATTTCATGATATGGCACTTCATGATGATGGACGTGCATTCGAAACAAAAAGACGCGTAAAGACTATTTTTAGACCACGACTTCGTTCAAGTTTCACGGCCGTAGCGAATAACCGGTGGACTTGACGACTTTAATAATCCCTATAATTTTAGTGAATATGAAAATATTTAAATTTTGCATGACAACTGTAATTAATTGTACGATGTCAGCATTGACTATCAACAACGTTCTACAAGTCAGAACTGGCTACTTTAAGAAGAAACAAATCAAGTTTTTGAGTTAAAAAATCAAATTAATATGAGGTATAAATATATACAAATAAAATAAAACTAATAAAAGTAATAAAAATAATAATTGCATTTATTATACCAATGGATACACCTCCTTAGCAAGGAGCTTTCATCTAACAAAGCAAGTATTAAAATATACTGAAACATACTAAAAATATTGAAAAATGGCAAAAAGGAGGGAAAATAAGAATGGTTGTAGGTTGAGATGGGGAATTGGTGTCCGAGTGGATCGAAGTCAGGATAGCTCAAGTGGTAGAGCAGCGGCGTATTTAGTCGAAGGTCATGGGTTCGAATCCAGTTCGTGACACTAACTTTTCATTACAACCAAAACCTTACACAAAAAGATAAATTAAAATATACATTGACGATCTTCTACAGACTCCAGAAATAATGGGACTAAATATTTTAAGCATACAACAATTAGAAAATAAATTCAGCCCGACGGTTTGAATGGGTAATGAAGTCTAATCCGGAAGCTTTCTGGAAGGGTAGATTTTTAAATTTTGTATTTGATCTTGTAAACATACAAAAAGAAGGTAGGTACAGACTCCATTTATGGATTTTTTAAAAATATTTGTGGCCTTATCGTAGATATTCGGCCAATAGCAAGGACACAAGAATTTATCACTTACTAAACATCATATACCAGGTAAAGGCTAAGTAGATGTATATAAATAACATCTACATATAAATATTCATGTAAATAACAATCAGGATTCCATAGATACTGTACAGATAAATAATGCAATTTGGGAAATATAAATAAATAGATAAATAAATATCCTTAAACACACTTAAGTAAATATAACAGAATACAAAGATAACCGAGCACCTCTAGCTTTTGCACCACTTTATACATCCAGATGGCATCTTCTAAAGAAGTCGTAAATGCAAGTTTAGATGAGTGCAGTAGTTACACAGGAAATATCGATCCAAGCGCTATCTGGAAGTTTAACTTGGTTTCTCCGGACGGTAAGGTAGCGAAAGAGTTTGAGGCTAATATAATTAGCTATTTGGAGCCGAGAAGTTGCCTTAGTGTAGATAGCAGTGGCAAAAAAATCGATTTTGATATCTCTCCTAAAAATTGTAACATAACAAAAGATGGGCTTCTTTGCATTGATGGAAACAATCAAGATCATTTATACCTCTCTATTATTTTCGAGCAACTGCGAGCTTAAATTAGATGGCCTCTTTACGGTTTTTTGTTTATAATTTTCAGAAATTGATGTCTTTGGTCGTCATACACAACACATTCGAGCAATAGTGCTCGAGACTCTCCTCAATACCACATGCGATGAGCAGTTTGGCGATGATTTGGACTTAATTTTGTATAAATATTTTCCACATATACCATGGTCAGTCCTAAGACGCGTTATCGAAGAGAAAAAGGCTTTGCCTCTCCCTCCTTCCTGGAACCATGGTTTCTTTTGTATCGTAGGGAATATGCAGTTTCGAACAGCTTTTGCCATTTTCAGATAAGTTGTTTATTTGACTGACTTATCCGCAATGGTCAATTGAATATCTAAGGGAATTCGTTCAGTGGTTGCTAACTTGGATAAATGATCAACTTTTTAGTTGAAATGTATGCCTTCATGCCCTTTCAACCATCATATGCTCACTGTTTTTCCCTGCTCAGTTAAATTATATATTTTTCCACAAATTTTTATTTGAAAGTACTCGCGTCCGATGTTGATCTTTTAAAATTGCCTAGTTGAGATACCGTGCTCAAGCTATTCGTCATTATCCCGATTTTTACATTCGGAATATTTGAAGAATATTCCAACGCTTTAAGGAATGCTATTCCTTGTGCTATGAAAGAGAGCTGCATAGATTCGGCAGGAGGTACTTCTCATGATATTCATTAAGTCTATCATAAAGACACACCCCACGGATCCATTAAATTTGGAGCTGTCAGTAAAAATGGGACAGTAATCAGAAAAAATTTCGAACAGCTTTTCTGTGTTATGTGGTTATATAGCTGTTTATACATGAATAGTCAAAAACAACAATCAAAAATAAAAAAACATACATATAAATTCACCACACACATGCAATTATGTTGTTAAAAAGAAAGTAAGATTGGCTAATCATATCGGACCGAAATGAATTTGCATTAATGCACCCATACAGACAATTAGGTTGAAATCTTAAACTAGTTCATTGAGTCTTTCAACCTCACCTTGTAAGATGAAGTTTATGTAATTTCCTGTGAAAAAGTCCATCAAAATGTTTATTACTAGATTTTTAAAAAATAGTTTAATCTAAAGTAAACACTTGAAAATTTTATTTGAAAACCTGTCGAGTATGATTGTTTGGTTGTGGCGAGGAAAACAAGATTTTATCGAAATTTATCCCTGTTCCTGGTTTTTAAATTTAAATTTTAATTTTTTTCGAGGGTTCGCAATAGCAGAGGTCATATAAACCCTCCGGGTGCCGGTGTGTTTTTGAAAAAAAGCCCATTTGTAAGTATGTCGCATTCGAAGTTCCGATGCAGGGCCGCTGGATTCGAACCCGGGACCTTTACCTTACAGTGATGAGCGCCGTATCAACGCCTAAACCGTTGCGGCCACTGTCGCCCCCTTGGGCGTGTTGATTGTGTAAATTGTTCGTTTTAGAGTTCAGGTGTACACTAGGTGGTAATTAAAAGAAAATGATAAAATCTCCTTATTGTTAGGAGTTTTAACACCTAAAACAAGAATACGTTACAAAATAAAACCTTGGTTTCAAGCCAAGAATGATGTATGAGGTTCAAAGCCCTTTTTAGTTCATTCCACTCTCTCATGCAACTACAGACGGATTGCAAATTAAGATTGAGGCAACTCGATATGACGAAAACTCCAGTCACATAGGTCGTAAAAGAAGTGGTTTGCATGTATGAATTAAATACCTAGTCGACAAACGTTTCGGTTGCACCGGATGGGCCAGGAGGGATTAATTTATTTTATAAAGGTACCTTAAATGGCAATGAGTGTTTATATTTAGCCACATACCATATATTGACATTTAAAGTTCATGGTTTTAAGGCTTACAAAATGGGCTAATACCATAATAAAAATTGAATTGAACAATCATACGACCATAATTGAAACTGAGCAGAGCAGAACAAACGAAACGACAATGCCAAGGAACAGGGTAATGTAAAGAAAGACAAGAAGTTCAATATTGTAAACCTAAATCGACAAAGGCTTGACACATTTAAACCAAATGAGGGCTGCAAGGAAATTCAAGTCAAAAAAATAGCATAGAAGCGTTTCATTAGTATACGGCTTAACTTGCTTTTTATTGGGTTGTATCACATGAAATGTCAGATTTTATAGTTTCACAAATTCAGTAAGGATATAGCGGTTTTCTGTTGTTTACTTCCAACTGTTTACATATTATAATTAAGCAGTTATTAATCCTTAATCCTCCACTTTTTTATAATGATGAGCTCCCCAATCCATTACACACTTTTTAGTATACCTCTAAATATGAACATGGAAACACGCGATTTTCGAGTAATATTGCTTTACAAATTTAAACTCGATCATTCGCCAGCTGAGGGTGCAAGAAACATCAGTAAGGCGTCTGGGGAAGGGAGTGTAAATGAACGGACCATTGGTCTGCTAAGTTTTCCGGAATGAATACCTAATTATAAAATTAGCCCCACGGAAGACTTCCAACCTTAAGACAACCAACAACGATGTCCTTAAGCTTCAGATGGAAGACAACCCAAACAGTCAGAGGCCTCGCATCACAACTAAATGCAAGTGCAACTACCGTGTCAAGACAAGTAAGGAACAATAAAGTCAAAAAGCTTGATCTATGGTCCCTCATGAGCTCACTGAACGACAGCAGTTAAAGCGCCATGAGACATGCGTTTCATTGCTCGCCAAGCAAAAAAAAAACCGAGCCTTTTCTTGAACAAATAATCACTTGAGATGAAAAATGGTGACAATAAGCGTCGGTCTGGGCAGTGGTCGAACATCGACGAAAGACCAGGACGCTAAACCAAATTTACACCCAAAAAATTGATGGTGACCGGTACATTGGTCCACAGCTGGAAATTATTCACTACTCTTCCCGGAGTCAAAATACCATTACCTCTACATCGTACTCCAAGGAAATTGACGAAAGGCATAAAAAATTACACAAAAAGCAACTGCATTGGTAAATCGGAAAGGTCTTATACTACTCCACGACAACGCCAGGACATCATGTTTCAAAACATACTGTAAACAAATTGAAAGAGCTTGGCTTCATCATCCATCTTATTCTCCAGACTTGCCTCCACAGATTTTTACCTCTTTAGCAATTTCGACAATTCCGTCAAAGGCAAATTTTTGAAAATATGTTCAAGTCCAAAAAGCGTTTTCAGATTTTGGTTAATTTCAAAGCTCAGAATTCTTCAGTTCCGGCATAAAGTATTTGGTCGCGCGTTCGGAAAAACGTGTAGAAAAGGAAGGTAAATACTTCAATTTAGTTTTTATGTAGTAATTTTACTAAAAAACCTTTATCCTGGAAACGGACATTTAATGCGAAACAACCAAATGCATATTGTTTATTTGCATCCTGTACCTCGGGGTTAAAGAGAGGAGGTCTCAGGACCATCGTCGTTTGAGGCGATGTGGAGGTTTCTTGGGTGGCAAGTAGTGGAAAGGTCTTAAGCCATAGAGTAAGAATGGAATGAAAGATTGGAGTGAAACTTGAGGAAGCGGGAACGGATTCTTTGACGAAGGGAATGTTAAGGTCGTTGTGGATAGTGAGATTAGAGATATAGTATGAGTTTGCAGAGTTTTTCCGAGGACTGTTGGTTGGATTGCTTGGAGTTGTGGACGTTAGATGGCTTGGTGGTACCTCGCAGCTCCGTGTGACCAAACAGATCGAAGTATGTTTTGTACAAAGTTTGTTATTTACTGTGTCATGTCAGATTTCTGCCCTATAAACCTTCAGAGTAGTCGACTTAGTTCATGTCATTTGAATCTTGTGTGAGAATTCCAGTACTAAGTTTATACTAAGTATTTTACTCGTGTAAATTATGTGGTTCTTTACTTTTGACGTAGAGACGTGGGAAAATGGAGTTGGTTTAGTAGATTCGATCGTCATTTGGGTGCATTTGTTTCGTCTCCCAAGTTTTGCGCAATTCTTCAATGAGCTAAGATGCAAAGTGGATGGAAATAGAGTCGAACATGGAAAGGATACAAACGCATCGCAGAATATACAATTGAAACAAACTTGTTGACATCAATGAAAATAAAACCAAAATTCAAAATCAATCAGACACACGCCTACCTAAAAGGGGATAAGAAAAGCACGAAAAAAGTCCAGACCGGAGATCGTCTAGACAGATTGATATTAAACAAAAGATCGGCCTACCTACAACATCTAAAAAATGAGAACGAAATATTTAATTGTTTACTCATGTATGACATAGCGAATTGTAAATTACTCTTCAATTGGACAGAATCGTAACATTGGAATACTCCAATTTTTTTTGTTCTTTTTTTTTTAATTGATAAGATCCGGTTCGTCGGTTCGTGAAAAGAATTATCTCGTGAAGTTCAGCGATGCTCGCGACCTTTTGTTCAGCGGGAATGCCGAACCGGATTCACTCCAGTACTCAAGTCAAAAAGTGACACGCGCTTAATTTTTTTTGAGAGCTGTCCGGCGGCTAAATCATCACGGATATGATATTGGAATCAATTGAGAATATAATTTGATCCAAATTGATAAACATGGTTCACAATTACAATTAATTAAGGTTTTTAGTTGAGATAAAAATTCGAAAAAAATAGAAGTTCGAATCCCGCTCGTGCCATTGACTTTTTTATTTCCAGTTTCCAGACCAGTAAAAATTAACTGGTCAAACGGACCACGAAATTAGTGAATTTAATGGTTCACAATATTCACATAGATTCATTCAGACTAATATTAACCATTATTATGCACCTCGATCCAAGTCTGATTTTAATTCTGATTTGTTTACTTTATAGTACATACATGTGTATATTCATTCATTAATCAAAAATGAGTATTAATCCTTTTACCTCACCATAAATTAGCTTGTATTCCTCATCTGCAACACGCCCAACAGAAGAACCTTGGGCAAATCTTGGGGACTAAAACCGAAAATGGCATATTATCTATATTCGACTTTAGTAAGACATAAGATGACTATGTGCTCATTAATATACTGGAATAAAATATAACAAAATCAAAAATTTAGCAGCGCGCAAAAATTCGAAAATGCGTGTATCATAACGGGAATGATAGCCCAAGTTGCCTTATAAACACTATTAAATCTACCTCCATAGGAAAAGCTCATAGAGACTCCAGAAATAAATTGGATAGGGATTACAAGAAGGGACTAAAATTTCAAGCATACAATCAGACACCCATTCTTAACAAATGTGGACCGACTATATAACGCCGGAAACATCGTTTGCGACAAGCTATAAGTTTTGGCCGCCTATAAAGGAGAGAAGGAATATGGAAAAATACAGAACCCCGAAATCAATGAAGGAACCTAGACATGAATACTCTGTGTAAGCTCAAAATATGAACAATCTAACTTATTAGGAAGTACTCGTTGGTCTTTCAAGCTGTAATATACTGTCAATGCTTGTGCCCTAGAAAAACCGAAGAGGTTACACCGACAAAATAATCCTTATGAGATCACAGATCCAAGGGACCTAAAAGTAGTAAATCAAGTAAAAATTGACATTTAAAACAGGCAGTGAAAGCGTTCAAAACCTAAAAACCTAAATCTTATGGGTGCTAAAGGAATTTTAAAGTAATGAACTAACAGACAAACAACCCAGAAGATCTTCAAACCAACTTTAACCCCAAACACCTTTACTCAGGATGACAAGATCAAACATAGGATCCCCTATCCCAAAATGGGCCCACATAAAAAAAGGACGAACTCTAAAGGTGTAAGACCTAAGGGGTGTTCACGATCTTTGTGTTAACCCTGTTAAGTCTATTAAGTCCTGTCAGTTCGAGAAAAATGATGACGTAGACTTGGGAGAATCGGGCAGTTAACATTGCTCGATATAACAGGCCAGAGTTAATGTTATGGGTTAGGTCGAAAATGTAGCCGCATTGCTATCCGTTAGGAAATAGGTAAAACTATCTAAAAGTAGTAAATCAAGTAAAAATTGACGTTTAAAACAGGCACTAAAAGCGTTCAAAACCTGGAAAA
Organism: Cimex lectularius; assembly: GCF_000648675.2. Classification (NCBI taxonomy): domain Eukaryota; kingdom Metazoa; phylum Arthropoda; class Insecta; order Hemiptera; family Cimicidae; genus Cimex; species Cimex lectularius. Next base: position 288,861 of record NW_019392734.1, read on the forward strand.
ACCTAAAAACCTAAATCTTATGGATGCTAAAGGAATTTTAAGTAATGAACTAAGAGACAAACAGGCCAGAGGAAGATCTTCAAACCAACTTTAACCCCAAAAACTATATTTAGGATGACAAGATCAAACATAGGATCCTCTATCCCAAAATGAGCACACATATGAACAAATGAAGAAATAGACGAATTCTAAAAGTGTAAGATCTAAGGGGTATTCACAATCTTTGTGTTAACATACATTCATATACATATATATGCTTTGAATTTTTATGTTACACTGATAAAAAATTAGTTTTTTGCATATTAAAATTCGGACTAGAAAAACAGTAAATTATAGATAAAAACCGTCCCTAACTCTTACTCAGCCTGACTTAACCATTCCTAACCTAATCTAACCCAACGCATACGCAATCTCCGGTAACGTCAAAATGTTATTTTCTCTATTCGACTTATAACTCGAGGAAAGAGCAAAGATAATGAGATTTAATAAAATTTCAAGATCACAGGCGCAAATTCTTTCAGAATGCGTTTGCACAACTGTCATAAAAAAGGTCTTAATGTTAATCAGCAATCAGAAATCTTACGGCCTGTCTACGATTAGCCGAGTGGATTTTAATTGCGGGATAAGCCGACCTCTGCCGCTTGAGAGTTGTAAAAGTTTCGCTTTTCAAGTTTACACGCGAGACAGTTTAAAATTCCCGGCCTTAATTGCTTAACGCCTCTAAAAGACCAACCGTTGGAATATAAATACGTTAAATATGTCAAACGTAAATAATTAAAGATAAATATATACTGTTATATAATACATTTTATTAGAATTGAGAAAAGGGTGAACTCATAGATTGGAAATATAATTGAGATACAAATGAAGTAATATTTTACATGCAGATCATTATTGATAGATGGCCGTTGAGGACCTGACCCGTAGAAGTGTCTTTCTCACACGATATAGAATAGGCCATGCGAGCTTGATGCACTGTTACTTTTGAGCCAAAGCCCGGTTATGTTCCGGCATGCAGAGAAAGGGTGACCACCTAATTAAAGGGTGCAACACCTTGGTTTCACCCTATAGTGCGTAGGAATAAGGCAAATATGAACGGAACGCGAACTTGGATACTTGTTCCAATTCTTGGAGTAAACATAGTTTTTTTATTCATTTCAAAATTTAATGACAATTTTGTATCCCTGGCATATTTTGGGAATGAATGTATTTATTAGCGTGAATGTGCAGTATGACAGGGTCACTGGCAGAATACTGAATACCCCATATACCCTCAATTAGGGATAGGGATAGGGGAAAAAGAGGCACCCACATGGCCTTCTGCACCTCGACCTGAATTGATCTATTGTTTTTTTATAACTCCCTGGCCGGCTTCAGGTTTTTAATCAGCCTCTATAGCATTGCCAGCGACCCCTTTGTGTAGAATCTTGCTTGTGACTTTTCCTGTCCAAGTTGTAAGAACCTCCACCTACATACACCTTCACAGAAACATAAAATATGTTCTGCGGTGTCCTCATCTTCTTGGTAGTATCTGCACAGTGTTTCTTCTGTCTGTACTCCTATCCGGTGCATGTGCTTTCTTAAGTGTTAGTGTCTGTCAGGAGTCCAACCAGAATTCCTTCGTAAGTTTTGCGGATGGCCCTTCTATGAATCTCTTCGCGTGCCTCATGCCTGTGGTATTGTTCCACCAGGTTTTGGACTCATTGAGGTATCCTCCTTTGTGGCAGGATGCTAAGCCACAGTAGGGTTCAGGACCTAGAGAGTCCATGTTGGCCCCCTCTTTGGCCAACATGCCAACCTTTTCGTTCCCTCTATGCCCGGAATTCCCAGGGACCCTTGTCTGAGTCAGGTCATTGGGCCCCTGAATTCCTTCAGGGCCTCCTTGCAGTTCCAAACGCTCTTTGCCTTCATGTCGCATGAGGGCTCTGACTGTCAGAGAAAATGGCCTATCTTGGGGGAATGCATTCCTAACCTTTTTATTTCCCTGGCGCAGTTCTCAATCGCTATTATTTCAGCGTGGAAAACTGTCGCATATTTACCGAGCCTTATCGTCAGTTCGTCCTTTGGCTTCATCCCTTAGTGTACAGCTCCCGTACACTTGTCGATTTTGGATTTAGAAGCTGATAGCATTGATGGCCGAAATAAAATAGTTGTTAACAGCACCCGGAGACCAACCACGATCGCTGGACGTATAAGACCGAGGTGTGACCCCCAACACTACAAAGGCTGGAATTGCCAGTGGGCGGCGAGAGGTGATATGTTCACCTCTGTACTTGTAGTGTATATGAACATTCATATGCATATATGAGCTTTATATCAGTAATCAGTAATTTAATTCTTAATACTAATACCCTCAAAAAATACAAATTATATATTAAAAAACTATTAGGAATGCGGCCAATGGTTATTATGAATTAATTTATAAGTACAAACAATATAAAAAATACCTAAAGAAACTTACGCTTGGTGTTTTTTTTCAAGCAGCTTTTCTTACCTGAAACAGAAAAAAAATTGTGAGATTTTTCAAGTTTAGTTTAGTTTTACTTCAACCAGAACATTCCACACACAATTTACTTTTTGTGAATCTCATCCGGTTAAATAATAATCCGGTGGAAATAGGCCGGATAATTTAAATCAAGTTTTAATATATCCAATAGTCTGGTAAGAATAGGCGAAGAATCAGATAAGAGACAAGCCTTTCCTTGAAATTTTTTCTGACATAACACAGGAAAGGCGTTTCGATTCGAGAGAATCAGAATGCGTGAGTGTAATGTCAAAGTTAAAAAATAAAAAAATAAAATCATTTCGTGAATTTATTTTTACGTCAAAAAGCGGATGGAGACGTAACGGTCGACGGTACCAAATTTAAAGCGCTTAAGCATTTCTAATCCTGAAGAATATGTGGCTTAAAGGATAGATAAATTCCCATCAGTAAATATACTCAAATTTGAATACAGTTCAGTCAGATCCGGTATTGGTATTTCTTTTGATTATATCACGTGGTACTTACGCAATATATATTTTCTTATTCAAACCATGTTTTTTTAAATATTAAACAAGACAAAAAAAAAAAGGTTTTCATATAATTTCTCTAATTATAATATTTCTTTCCAACCTTGCTTTTACTGTATCTCTACGAAGGGGAATTGCTGAAAGAGTGAAATGTCAATCTCAATTTCAAGTCATTTCCTCAATCTAATGCTGACACCAGAATAATTATTTGCATGACAGAATCGCGAAGAAAATTGTCGGGAAATTTTCAGTACTAGCAGGTATCAGCAGTTAATTATTATAAATTTTCGACCCGAAGTTGATTTGAACAACCTTTAACAAATAAAAAACACTTTGATTTTACGGGAAAAAATAAGCCTGACAAATTGAATCCTCGAGACTGTTGGCAAACTGTCATAAAGTAAAATGGAATTTTGTTTTGAAATGAATATGAATGTTTAATTAACACATAAAAGCCATCCTTACAAACACAGAAAAAAATTATGGCTTCATGAAAGAAGCGGTGAATTGAATTAAACATTTTTGAAATAACTTTTTCTAATGTTCTAAACGCCCTTGGGAAGCATTTGATTATTTTTGTTTAAAAATCCTTTATTTTCGATGTTATACTGGACATAGACGCGATCGGGGGGGGGGGATTTTTTATTGCGTAGGTCGAAGGCTTCGTTAAGAATGTAATCTTGCCCAAATTCGTATTCGAGTTAGGTAAAGATGGCAGGAGATAAGAACATTATTTGTGATATTTGATGTGTTATCTTTTCCTGCTCTGCAAATCGCGATTTGATTCATTTATACGTAAGGTAAAATACAGAGTCTGCCTTCAGAATGCTTCAAAATTGTACTTCTAAAAAGAGAACTTTGAAAAAGCAAATAAAACCTGCGTCTGGATTGCTAAAAACGAAGAAATACCATTTTGGCTAAATTCTACTTAAAAGAGACATCTGAATAAGGCAAAAGTGACACTCTTGATTGCTGGAAACTAAGAAATCTGTTTTTCGGTTAAAATATAAATTTCAACAAAGCAACAAAGAACCTGACACTTGATGCTTGAAACTATGGAACTGCACTTCTTGAAGGAAAAATTCGAATGGAAAGTCAAAACCTCCCAATGTCTGAAAATAAGAAATATCAATTTGGCTTAAACGAGAACTTTGAAAAAGGCAAGTTATAATCTGTCCAAGAAATGCTTGAAGCTAAGCCATTACATATATAGTGAAAAATGGAGATTTAAACAAGAGAAAAAAGACCTGATCCCTAATTTCGTGAAATTAAAATGTCAATTCAGCATAAAAGTGAAATTTGTAAAGCAAGTTGGAAGTTGTCCCGTAAAGTCAAGAAAAAAAACTGCTTAGCTTGAAAAAAGACAAGCCACAACATCCTCCAAATTGCTTAAAACTGAACCATTTATTTCTGAAAAAAGAACAACTTTATTTTATACCCTGAAAGGCAAAAAAGTAGCCACCCTCATTTTTTAGTAAATACTTGCGATCGTTACATTTTTTATTTTTTGTTGTTTACTGGATATTTTTAAAGAAAAAAAATATAGCTAAATAAATAAATTACGATGAGTAAAACAATTTTACCAAAAATCCTGCTATGGAAACAAGGAAAACATTCAATTCAGTACAGACTATTTTATGCTCTTGCGTTGATTATAGCTTGTTCCATAAAGCATCGATTTTATGAGGTTTTGTATGGTGCTGTGAAATATTTTCATACTCTTCCACAGCGCCATTATTAATTCTTGCATATTTCCTGATATCACTGGGCGCCATTTTTTTACCCTCTATGACAAGTCAATATTGTCCCAAAGGTTTCGAAAGGGTTTATGTCGAGACTACATGCTGGCCACTGCAAACATTGAATTGACCGTTCCAAGTAGTCACCAACGATCCTAGCTGGGTGGGGCCTTGCACTATCATGCATAAAAATAAAACGGTCGCCAATTAACGACGTATAAGAAAAACTTCTGATAACAGTGATATCTTTAATGTATCGCGCAGTTGTTAGGGAACCTTCGATGAAGTTCAGTTTGTGCGACTTTCTATCGAAATGCCTGCCCAAACAATAATACCACCATTACCTCCATAGCTTCTCTGGAGTAAAAACGTTGCTGGGATTTATCGCTCTCCTGTTCTCCAAACCTTTGGCCGTCAGACCTCAAACAAAACTCAACCGAGCTGTCAGAAGTTATGGGTTTTCTCGTACTTAATCCAGCTACTGAAAATCTTTGACTTACAGTGCGTAAACTGACAATAACATTTCAATTTGTTGAAGTCGATTACGGAGTACATAAATATTCCAAACAATAAAACTATCTTATCTCAGGAGATGTGACACGATTTCGATCCATGCCTTCTTGAGTAATCTCCATTATCTTGGTAGCGATGGAAGAACATTAGGGGAGTTGTTCTGGGAATGTTGAGCACCCATGCTTGACTTCTTCAGGCGAGCCTGTATCGCTTAAAACTATTGAAATTTAAAAATGGTACAATTTAAGAAAATCCAACTACCGGAATGTTAGAAAGAAGCTTTACAGAGAAACCAACAAAGAAGGGATCGACTACTCAAAGATATATTTACAAAATCAAATTGTAACCACAAGCGAGAGATTTTATTTGTGCTTTATTTATCTCTAATCCTTCAAAACAGACTAAACATTGTTGTCACATAATCATCAATAGATGATTGTCTAAGGAATAATTAAAAAATATAAGGGTGGCCACTTTTTGCCTCTCAGAGTATTTAAAATATCCATAGAAAACATTTCACATATGCTTGTTATATGTGGTTAAACAAGTGGTATATTTATAACATATAAGAAATATATATTTTGAAAAAAAATTTCTTTAACTTTTACAGTGGACAATCATCTGAGAGTATAGGTTCATTCCTAACTGCTTCAAAATAAGCAATTGCACTCCTCCTGAAAGAACATTGTTAAAGCGAAGAGGCAAGTTACTACTTTTCCCCTGAATGCTTGAAACTAAGTTCACTTGTGCATCAAGGTTGTAGTTACAAGTTCTGATGATGATCTTAAAATAGGTCGAAAGTTCGGGAAAATTGAATTTGTTTTTTCCTCCGTTTTATCAAACCGAGATCCAAATTATTCGTGAACTTTGTGAAAGTAAATTAATCCCATAAAATCTGAAAATTGAGGCTGCTCTCCACTGCTTGAAACAGTCAATTCAGCAATTATTTATAAGCAATTACACTTCTGCATTAAAAAATACTTTTTGTCAAGGCAAAAGAGAATCTGACTCCTTTTGCTTGAAACTATGGAATTGCAGTTTTTTTTTGCTAAGAATGATGAAGATTGTACGACTTAGTTTCAGGAAGGAATCAACATACACAGCTAATATAGTAAAGCTTCTAAATTAAAAGTTTAAACTAATAAGGGATTTATTGCGGTTGAGAAAAAGATGAGAAACTTCAAGGATGCATGATTTCCTAGACGATTCTTAAACTACTTTTTGGTATCGTCTTTCAAATCTGACTATTTAATGATCTTACATAAGGCGGACTGCCATGGTGACATCATCTCACCATTAACCATGACCTCACTCCGATCCTATTCCGTAATGACGGCACTTAGATGGAAGCTGTGCGAGACCGATGGTTACTTTGTTTCCTTTATGTCTGCTTTTCTTTTTAACTGTGAGTTGGATTTTTCCCCTTGAAACGAAAATGAAAGTATTAATTACCACAGATCCCTGATCCCGGTTCACCTTCTGGGCCATCATCGCGTGAAAGATTTATGCCTGTTGTGCTGAAAAATGTAGCCACAATAAGCCGGTAGTAAAGCGATTAATCTCGGTTGTGCGTTTGGGATAATCCAAAATTGGTCGTAGTATCAAACAAAAACTTGTAGTTATGTTCTTCATTTTCTTTTCCTTATTTTTTACCGATTTGGTGTAGTTGACGATTATCTGGATGTTACTGTTTTGAACTATTATCCTTATGTTGCTTATGTTTTTATTGTTTAATTGTTGTTAAGTTTTAAATGTTGACAAATTCAACTGCCATCTCACTGACGACGTCGGTGTTATCTTAGGGTTATTAAGATTTATTTTTAAGAACGGCGTTTTTCGTGACCATCTGCTGTTCAAAAACTACCAATCACTTGTTCGTTACCATTTGGAATATGCAAGTATTATTGGATTGCCTGGATCAAATAGCGAAGGAGAGAATCTGAATATTTGCTATTCAAAATGAATGTACATGACAGCAGTGAGTTCCCTTTTATTGAAAAACCGAATTTGATCGGACAGGACTATTTGGAAGACAGGATTTTGGCTTCGGCCTTGTTCTTATGGACGATATTGAACAACAGGATTGATCCCCGGAGATCTTGTCCTGCATTGGTACTAGGACGAATTATGTATCGGAATCTTGACTTTCTCGGATAGTTCGGCAAAATAAACGAATATAGATAACGCGGATCCTTTCTTAGACTCCTTGCCGGTTTTCAAAAAGAAGGTTTTGCTAGGCTTAAACGAGTGATTCACTGAGCCCTATTTTTTTCTGAATTTTTAGGTGGATTTTGTACTCTTGTGTGTCGAGTGGATCGAATCCCGGTCGAGACAATGACTTTAACTCAACCAATGCCTTATATAAGGATTAGCTAATTTAAATGTATAAATCAAACAAAAAGGTCTTGGCTCTTTTGGCCCGTTTGAACTGTATTTATGCTGTTACTATTGTATGTATACCGAATAAAATGTATACATAAATAACAGAACAAAAAATTGAAACCTCCAGACAGCCACATTCAATATCATGCTAATTTAAATATTAAATTCATTATAGTTCGTGGTCCAATTGACCGAATAACGTTTTTCAATTAATTAATCTTTATATAAGGCATTGGTTGAGATAAAGAAGTCAGTGTCGCGAGTGGGATTCGAACCCACGAACTTCGGCTAAATACGCCGCTGTTCTACCATTTGAACATGGTAGAATGCCGGTAGAATTTCGTGACTTTGAAAAATGGCAAAAAGGTGGGAAAATTCGAAAGGAGGGGTTGAGATAGGAAGTTAGTGTCCGAGTGGATCGAAATCACGATAGCTCAAGTGGTATAGCAGCGGCGTATTTACCCGAAGGTCGTGGGTTCGAATCCCCCTCGTGACAATGACTTCTTTATCTCAACCAATGCCTTATATAAAGATTAGCTAATTTAAATGTATAAATCATACAAAAACAGATGTCAATATCGTAAGATATTATTACATAATGGTAAATAATTTATTATAATGAATACTTGAAATGATATAGTTTTTCAGATAAATAAATACATTCCCATGAATACGACCCAAACGTTACCGCGAAAATAAATAACGTGTTCGTTTTATTTTAGTTTATTTAACGAAAATCCAAAATCTTCAATTTTTCCTTCTAACATTTGTTTATAGATTGAAAAACGGATTACAAAACGCGAAAGGTACGACTTAGAAAATAGAAAAAAAGGCAGAGGAATGTTGAACATTAACTTCGGAATATTTCACACAGTTGATCGACGTTCTGATTGTCTTATGCAAGATCAAACTTGTAAGCTAACTTTGCAATATCCCGAGTATGTTTTTCAAGCTAAAACGTTGACTACAAAAATAATTTAAAAATAAAAAATTACCAAAAAACCAGGAAGTGCAATAATGTTTCTGCAAAGGTGCCATAACCATCCTTGAAATCGGCAAGGTAACCCGGTTAAAATTTACGTTAATTCCTAAACTGAAATATCGGGTTGTCCGGAAAATAATGCAGGATTTTAAGTTTTCATTAAAAAAAATCTATATAAAATATTCTGTTTACGTTTACAGGATTACTCATTTGTATGAATGTCAACACTTATTAATCCTCTTCCAAATGATATTGTTTGTTTACCTCTGTAGCATTCCGCTACTTGGAAATAATTCAGTCATCCTTATAATGTCAAAGCGAGAATTTCGTACGATTTTCTTTTACGAGTTTAAACTCGGCCGAAGCGGAGCCCAAACGGCTAGAAACATTAACCAAGTCTGGGGCGAGGGTTGTGTTAATGAGTGCACTGTGCAAAGGTGGTTTAAAAAATTTCGGGAGGGAGAATTCAGCCTTGAAGATGAAGAAGGTCGTGGAAGGCCTTCCTCTCTTAATGATGATGTTCTGCGATCAGTGGTGGAAGAAAACCCCAAAACAACTGTTCGAGAACTTGCAGAGCAACTCAAAGTCAGTAAAACGACCGTCGCTGACCACCTCAAGACGATTGGAAAAGTGAAAAAACTCGAAAATTGGGTTCCACACTCATTAAACGATCGCCAAAAAAATCAGCGCTTTGATGTTTGTGCATCACTTCTTTGTCGAAACAAAAATGACCCATTTCTGGCCAGAATTGTTACATGTGACGAAAAGTGGATTCTCTACGATAACACTAGACGTTCTGGACAGTGGCTCGACAAAGGAGAAGCTCCAATACATTTTCCAAAGCCCCCAACTCATCAAAAAAAGGTAATGGTTACGGTATGGTGGGCTTCATTTGGTTTAATACACTACAGCTTCTTAAATCCTGGCGAAACCATCAATGCTGAATCATACTGTAACCAAATTAATACCATGCATCAGAAATTGGCAGTAATGAAGCCCTCTTTGGTCAATCGGAAAGGGCCCATTTTGTTGCATGACAACGCTCGACCACATGTGTCACGTGTAACGTCACAAAAATTATTGGAGCTTGGCTATGAAACTTTGCCTCACCCACCCTACTCTCCGGACCTCTCGCCTACTGACTACCACTTTTTTAGACACCTGGACCACTACTTACAACACATAATATTCAAAAATCAAACGGAACTGGAAAATGCATTTATTGACTTTATCAATTCTAAAAATTCTGAATTCTACTCAGACGGAATTAATAAGTTACCAACACGTTGGGAGAAATGTATTGAGAGTATGGGAAATTATTTTGATTAAAGAACATTGCTTTAAAGTAACTAGTTTCTTTTTTTTTTGTTTAATACCAAAATCCTGCATTATTTTCCGGACAACCCAATAACTGCACGCGCCGTAAACATGACAAAAATTGACCGTTAGAAGTATAACAGAGTCATTATGAGACCTTGTTTTGGCACACCTTATATTTTTTTTTTTTTAAACGGGGATGAATTTCTTCTCCGAAGTTGCGAGATAACAATTCCTTTTTTACTGATATTGCCTCCATGATCCTTCAGGGGTCTCTAATAAGACCATCGCTGTTTCCGTTTTCCTTTAAAGTTACTTCCAAGAAAATACTCTTTTCCAAGAAACGGTTTGAATCATTATGTTGCAATGTTTAAGCTGCATGAGCAATTTCTTCCATAGAATCAAATTAAGAGAATATGATAAATTTTAAAATTATCATTTTATATCTAGTTTCTAAATGTTCAATAATAAAAACCAAATATATTAATTAGAACAAGAACTTAATTAGGTTTACTACAACCTGATAATGATGTTATTTTTGCTAAATTGCAAGAACTTGACTTTTTAAGTGAGTAAACGTACGTTTATTATATTTTAAAAAGCCTTGCTAATTCTGTTTCATAATAGTTACACAACAGGCCATTTTTTCGCCGATAGTTAAGTTTAATTTTTGCTTAAAAGATTATTTTGAAACTGCAAGTACGGACATGAAACATATACACAACCTGCGTCCAGATCATTTTAATTGAACCGAGAGACTGTGGAAGTGCCAACGGGAGGACTGGTAGTGGATCTCAGCGCATTACGACGCTGAGAGAGGACAGAAGTATTGCCGAGAACCGTTTCTATAATGCCCAGATTTTAAATGAAGTACAAGATGATTTGGCAAAGCCTTGATCAACACAAACGATTCGTAATCGTTCGTGGGAGAAGTTGACCTCACATCACAAGCCCATATGAGACAACCTGCAGAACAGCCCGCTACCAGAAACTCAGAATATGATGCAGCGTGAACCTAGAAGACACCACCAATTGGAATGCTGTTATGTTTACCGATGAGTCGCGTTTCTGTCTGGACAGCAGGCGCCGAAGAGTCTTCCGAGATCAGGGGATGCGTACGCTGCCCCAGTTCGTGCTCCTTGCAGTCTCGTTTGCAGGAGGCGGTGCAATGGTCTGGGTTGGTATTTACACTGGAGGACGAACTGGACTCCACGTTGCTGAAGGCAACCTCACCGCAGTCCAAGAAATCATCCAGGAACACATCCCTCAAACCAGTGATCTCATCAGGCAAGGATTTTCGATTTCTGAATGACATTGCCAGACCTCGTAGAGGCAGAGTTGTTATCCCTCAAACTCAATCAATGTTTAGAAAACTTGGAAATTTCCCCTTCTGACCCTTCACCCATTGTTTCCAAAGCTCCTACTGAGCAAGGATGCGTTGCACAGAAGGCATTTCGATCACCATCCGCAGCCAGTTGAACTGCGACAACTGAGTGCAACTTGGCAACATTTATGGAGAGAAATTCCTTACGAAATTTGTGACAATCTTATTAACAGTATGCCTAACAGGTGGACAGAGATTTTAGCTAACCGAGAACACTACACACGGTGTTAATTGTTTAAATTAATTATTGTGTCCAATAAACGAAATTATGGAATTAAAACCTTTTATTTTGTTATTTTTCAAAATCCTTTGATTAAATTTTCCTTCAGTATAAAACAATAATTTTTAATAAATTTTAATGCAATTTATAAAACAATAAAAAATTAAATTAAAATGCTGGGGAAGTAAATACTACAAACTTGGCAATATTCATTTTTGAGCAGTTTACATAGTTCATTGTTGAGTGTGCAGAGAGAACATCACGACCTGTTCTTGGAAAAACATGTTTTCCAGGGAGTGTTAAAATATAAATTGATGCATTTTGTAATAGACTGTGATCACATAATCAGGGAGAAATTCCCAGCATTTAGCATATCTCGCAAATATGCATTGCATTTAGCAGACCCCCACGGATTCTGGAACAAGGGCTGAGTGGAACATCGCGATATTTATCGCCCGGTGACTAAAAGACAAGAAAAAGTGAGGACGTTCGATTCCGGATGAGGTATGAATCATTCCGTGTTGATTCCGACGTGGGCGTCAATGGGTACAAATTAGACCGAGGACAGTGTCCGGCCGGTTCCTATATATAGACCGGGACGCCGCACCCACGCGGATCGACTTCCAAGGCGGATTTCCACGTCGAAACAAGTATTGTGTCACCGGGGGGGCAAAGTTTATTTTATTGCAAGAGTGTCACTTACAATTTGTAAGACGGGAAATCCGACAAATTCAAATGGTATTGGCTTAAATCATGTGTTTTATGTGGGCATATTATCGAACATCAGAAACAGCTTTATACAATTTTGAAAGGATAGAGACAAAATGTCACAAAAACAGCACAAATTTTTATATAAAAGTCTGGGATGATGTTACTTTAAAAGGGAAGGCTCGGTTCCACCGTCGAGCTATATAACTCCAACCGTCATAAAAACTTTTTCTTCTGTTGTACATAATATTTGAACAACATAAAACAAAAATGTTTTTTGCTGTAAATGCCCATTCTACTTAAAAGTTCGTACTGGAAACAATTTACATATGATCTGCGGAGTTTAAGGGAGCTAATTACGAAATCTACTGCATTAATACTACATAAATCTCAGAAAAAATGCATATGCAGGCATTTTACTTTTCCTTTCCGTGAAGTCGGGATTATCACCAAAAATTTTATACTATTCCACCCTTTAAGTGAAAAATCAGTATTAATACATGGATCAGAAAGCTAGGATTATTTAGTAGTAACTTACACATAAAATTATTATGACGAATAAATAACTGGTTCATTAACGTTAAAGCAAACCTTCCTCATAAAAGCAAAACACACTGACGGAAGCAAAAATCTAATTGGAAAAAAAGTCAAGCTATTTTGTATTTCCACTAATTTGGATAGAACCGAAATAGTTTAGGAAGTAGGCCGTATTACGGTTATCTGTAGACCAAAACCATTTTATGGACCATTTCTCAAAGTTTATAGGGTGCTACTTACGAAATCTACTGCGTAAACACTACATAAATCTAAGAAAAAGTGCATATTCAGGCATTTTACTTTTCCTTTCCTTGAAGTCGGAATTATCACCATAAATTTTATACTATTCCACCATTTAAACGAAAAATCAGTATTATTACATGGATTAGAAGAAGTCTTAACTTCCTCATAAAATTATTATGACGAACGAATTATTTCTTTTATTTATTTTTTATTTTACGGTTTAACGTTAACAATTTCAATAATGGTGATACGGTTACGGTATTTTAGGGTATTGAAATAAATGTCATTTCGAGCATATTATAATTTGTTCTGGATATTTTTAAAATATTAAATACGAAAGGGTAAATCTCTGAAGTATCTCGTGTAGTAGGTCTTCAAAAACAATATCCTGTATTTTTTTTAAATGTTTACATTTTTACGAAATCCATTTCGGGGTATCCGCAGAAAAATAATTGTATCATCTTGTGGAATTGTTCTCTAGCTTTTGTGGTGTTTAGTAGGTTTTCTATTAAATGATTGATGTATATAGAAGATACAACCGGTGACAAACTGCCTCCCATAGGTATGCCAGATTTTTGTATGTACACTACCTCATTAAATTCAAAGTATGAATTTGTTGAACAGTTTCCCAGATTCTTAAAAAACATTTGGTTCTCTAGGATTGGGTGATGTTTTAATTTATCCCATTTATTGTTTATTGTGTATCGCATCTTTTATAGGTATTGAAGTGAATATGGATTCTACATCTATGTAAATCTACATCAAAATATAATCTTTTTCTAATCTTCTACTACCTCTATTTTTTACAATTTTTCCAATTCTTTTGAGTTTTTAATCTCCTGCACCTTGAATATTTTATTCAGTAGTTTGATAATTGTGTGTAATATTGTAAGTGGTGAATTTATAGTGTTTATATATTTTATTCTGTGGTTTGATAATTGTGTGTAATATTATAAAGTGGTGAATTTATAGTGTTTATAACTGGTCTAAATTTATCTTTTTGCCTCTTGTACCATGGTACATACAAGAGTACCATACTTGGTAGTATCCCTCTGTAAGAGCTATATTTCTTTTTTCCCATAAAATGATAATTTTCAAATCATTGAGTTGTTTTGTCATATTATTACACCATGGTAGTAGTTTTGTAGGGATTTCTTTAATCATTATTATAAATCTGTTAAAACCTTGACGAACGGTAGGGGGCCACGGAAAGTTAAATTTAGAACCTTACTTTAAATTTAGCTTACCATGGCCCTTCGACCCCCTAGCTACATTAAAATTTCTTTTATAAATATTGGTAATACTTTTGTAGTTCTTTTTATAAATATTTTTTCTGCTTTTACGGTATTTTTTTTTTTATTATGTCCAATATGATGGGGCTCTTTTTGTTTATTGTATAAAAATTCGATTACTTTTTTAGTCTACTTTTATGCTTTTTGAGATGACTGTCAACCTTGGTCTTTCTTTGAAGTATTTTTATGTAATGACATGCAATATTTCCACGTACTTAATAAGTTAAACTAGCCTTTTTAAAAATGTTACATAATATCTAATTTCTAGCTATAACGGCAGATGTTGATATATCCGTCGATTTGGCGGATATCATCATTTCGTTAAATCTTGGTTTCGTCTTGAACGTGACACACCACACGAAAAGTCCACGATCGTGAGAGGGCGTTGGAATGTTGAGCGATTAACGCTGACAGTGTCTTTGTGGATATATGGCCTGCGCACAGTTGACAAACACGACAGGCGGTCTCAAAGGGTGGATGTAATATTTTAGAATGTGGGATAAGTTTATGTTTCCCATTTGCATAAATGATCTGGTTTGTCGTTGTTTGTTGCATCGTTTATTTTTTAGTTTTATAATTGGCAATTGTGGTCTGAGCCCTTGTTGAACCGGATGACAGGAGTTATAATTTGTATTGTACAGACTCAGAAGAATACCGATGCAAGTCCGCATACCAACGTAAACACGCACACAGTTGCACACTCTTTCTCCTCCCCTTACAATATATCTCTACTCACACATTCTCTCTCTATCCATGAGATTCACTCAATCATTCAGTGAGTTATATCTCTCACTCACCAACGTCCTTTTATCTAACTCTCAATTTTCTCTCATACACTGCTTTTTATCTCGCACAGTTGTGATTCAGAATTGATACTCATTATCCTTCACATACCCTCACTCACTAACTCTGTCTCACTCACCCAATTTCGCTTTTTTAACCATCCCTAACCATCTTTTTCTCTATGTCTCATTTCTCTCTCAAACACTCACTCATCAATCCTCTTCTCCTTTCACTCACACGATCCATATCGCATTTAATCATCTTCTCGTTCCCACACCCACTCACCTGGTATTCTCATTCTCACTCTCTCTCTCTCTCTCTCTCTCTCTATCTCTCTCTCCCTCTCTCTCTCTCTACCTATCTATCTATCTACCTATCTATCTCAAAATCCCATACACACCAACTCATCAATCCTCTCCCTCTAACTCACACATTCTCTTTCACTCTCATGCAATCAATCGTCACCAACACACTCTCTCTCTGACTCATACTCCTCACACTCACCGATTGACTTGATTCACACACACATCTCTTTATCTAGCTCGCCAACTTTGTGTTATCTTTATCTGTCACACACACTCACTGACCACTCACTCACTTATTTTCCTCTATATCTCTCAATCCCAAGTTTTATCTCTCTCTCTCTCTCTCTCTCTCTCTCTCTCTCTCTCTCTCTCTCTCTCTTTGTTTGTTCCATTTTACTACTACCTCTCTATCACAATCTAAAATAATCCTAAAGTTGTTCGTTCGGCGTATATATCTTATATTGCCTGATACTTAGACAATTATTTCTATGTTAAAACTAGAGTGAAAACAAATAATGTTGTGTGTTAATCATGGATTGACCTGCTAAAGTACATAATTTTAATGTTTGTGTGGTTGTATGTGGTGTGTGTGTGTGAGAGAGAGAGAGAGGGAGAGAGAGATGGAGGAGAGATGCAGGGTGAGGGGAATGGGAGGGATAGAGGGGGGGGGAGAGAGAGAGAGAGAGAGAGAGAGAGAGAGAGAGAGAGAGAGAGAGAGAGAGA